>NW_005843713.1:0-30508 GCF_000455745.1 Alligator sinensis | reverse complement strand
CTGGGTCTGCTTGATGCCCGGCGCGCCCTGAGGCTCCGGGGCCCGTCTCGGCCGTGTCCTTCCCTCCTCTCCCCACCCCCACCCGGCCAGGCGGGCTATCGCCGCGCGGCTCCGCTGCCAGCCGCTGGCGCGGCCCCGCCGGGCCTTCACCGCCCGGGTGCCGGGCACATAATAGGCACTTCTTCCTGTAGGAGGCCGCTGCAAATGCTCGGGAAATGCGCTCCTCTCGTGTCCGCAATGCTCCGGGGTCACTGCCTTGTGCTGCATCTTCCCAGCCTGCCCTCGTCCTGCTGGTGAAGGTTCCTGGGTTACGCCAGTTCATTGCCAATCGCAAGACGTTAGGAATGGGAAATGATCCTAAATAGTTGTAAGGTGCCTGTCACCACCTATTTCCAATCGTGGAGACTATACTTCAGGAATACCACTTGGATCACATGCTTTGTGGGGAGGGATTCAAAAACCTGCTTGTCACTCTTACCCTAGTGCAGTGGTTTCTCAGCCGTGTGAGACTGGAGGCGTCAGTCCCTTTGAAGATGCCAGCTGCTAGTTTTCACTTTTTCTTTTTTGTACTACAAGAAAATACTAGAGCAGTTTTTCTGTTGCAAAGAACTCAGAGCCCCGGTAGCACGTTGGAGTGTTTTATCACTGTACGTTCCTGTGTGAAATGCTAGTTTTCCTTTGTGACACAGTTGCATACCTAAGAGGGGCAAACATTGTGGCACCTCGGCCCCCTTGGAAACCTGTGGAGGGAGGCACCCCGGTGCTGTTGCGTCCTGGCTGAGACCCATTCCTCAGGTGGATGTAAACTTCTGGCTTTGGAGCTGGATCTTTCACGCGCAATCGCGAAGATAAAAACTTAATCAAGGGTTATGACTAATAACGGATTAGATGTGTATCTGTGCAGTCCACGTGAGGTTCTTTCTCCCTACTGTGTGGTCAGGGACATGAGGTGGCTGCTTCTCATACCTTTCCCAAGTATCAGAATGAAAAATGACCAATATTCTCTACCCCAGTTTGCAATGTGAGGAAGATAATAACAATGACAAGAACTAGGTTACGGGTCATCCCAGTTGTTGCTAAAGGGAATTATCAGTGGCATATGCTAGCACTGGAAAAGTATTCACAAAATGGAGCCAGAGACAGCGGTTAATACAGGAGACTTTCTTCCTGAGAGGATAGCCACAAGCCTGGAAGAAATGGTAGAGTAATTCATAATTTAAATATTTCTCATTTTTATTAGCTGAGGAAGGTTCTAAAATGTTTTGGGTACCAGGCTGTTCAGAGGCTGTTATGGGATCTAGTTAGCACTAGAAAAAGTTGTCCAGTGTGCAGTGTAGATGTAGTGTGGAGTGCCTGGTGAAAGTTGACTGTAATTGCAGCTGTGCCTGCAATAAGACTTCTGCTGGCATAGCTACATCTGTTGGGGGGTGGGGGGGGTTCTTTTTTGTTTTGTTTTGTTCCCATGACCCCATCTGGCACTGTTACGACCTAAGTGGGAGACCCGTGAGCTGCTTTGCTTGTGTACAGTACTGTTAAGGAGGCTTTGAGGCAGGGTTGTGCTTCTCCTTGGAATTTTCTCAATACAAGCTGCATCTCTTCCTGCTAATGCCCAGTCCTTCTTCTAAACACTGATATCGGCATCTTCTCTGCATAACGATTAATCCTTCCCAATAATTAAGCTATTGATTGTAGGGACACCCTAGGGTGGTACCTACCACTCTCTGCCCATCATTTAAGAATGAGCATTTAAAAAAGCAAAACCAGATTTGTTCAAGTGGTGAAAGCATATGAAATGTGCATCACTGTAGCTGTTATTGAGACTTGAGCAAAAAGCAAGCCTTAAAATCAGTATTTCAGAGATCACAGTACTGTTTTCTGGAACATCTTAAGCCAAACTGAACTGGCCTTGGGAAACAAGTTAAAGACCAATCATAGTTAAAACCATAGTTAGGTATCATTGGTCACTTTCCTTCAGCTGTTAAAACAGGAAATGTATGCTTTTAAGTTTTGACTGCCTCTTAATTTTGTATCTCTCTACATCTGGTTCTTCACTATTTTCGAATGTCAAGTTGCAGTATTTTAGGAAGAAGGATTAGAAACAAGGCTCGTGAACCCCCCTTCCCCCCCATATTTATTTTTTTTTATTGCTTGGAGAAAATATTTTTAAGTAAAACTTCTGCCTAATAATGTAACTAGCATTAGTCTTTTAGCTTTGTACTGTGTTGATCTTGGTGATGTGTTTTGTGAAGTTGTTTCATTTTGGAGGTGGCACTATTAACATAATCATCGGTCTGTGTAATACTTATAAGCAGTAAGACTAATCTAAAGTATAGATAATATGAAACACCATTCTTGCCCACAGCATTAACGCTAACATAATATGTCCAGTTTAAGTGTTTGTAACCATTCTGCCATCATAGCATCTGTCAGTTCTTTCTCTTTGGGCAAATGTTTCTGTGGGTATCCAGGTATCTTAACAGTAGTTAGAGCCTGTTGGGCCTGTGGGGTTTGAAAATCTGATGCTTTGCATTTGGTCGATGGTACAGGCTTCTTGGCACTACTGTAACCTAAGTAATAGGAAGGCCCAAATTCATGAAGACATTTGGGTGCTTAGCTCCTGTTGATTTTACTGACTTGTGCAAAGTTCAGGACATCACAGGAAACTACTAAAGAAATAAGATGCTTGGTGACGAGAACTTGTTAATACTGTTTAGCAGTGAGTGAAAATGTTTAATCTGTAAATACCTAAAATGCTATTAAGAGGACTTACGGAAGCACAATCAGTGTTGAACAGGACATATTTAAAAAGGGATTTACCAGAGTAGGGAAAAGTGAATCATCTGGTATGCAATAAAGAAGTGAGAAGCTTTTAATGCCACTTCTATTTAAATTTATATATTCATCATATAGATGGGTAATACTTGCACCTGCATTCCAATACAATTCATCATATGTATGAAAGATAGTTTAGACATTGCAAAAAAAAAAAAAAAAAAAAGAAGAAGCGGGACAGGAGAGAGAACCTTCATAGCACTTTTTTTGCATGACGAGAGGAAAAAATGACAGTACAGGGTTCATAAACTAATACTTAGTTCATAGGTTTTGAAGTATAAGTAACATTTCATTTTTATGCATGGGGAGGCTGAGGCATAGAGGTTTGGAAATTGGTTTACCTACGACTGCATGGTAGGTCAGTATCAGAATTGCGACAAGGATGTTGGTTTCCTGGCTCCAAGTTTAGTGCTTTGCCTACTAGTCCAGGGGATTGACAACATTTTTTGGGAAGAGTGCCAAAAAACACCTGCAACCTAGACTTGCAGGTGTTGGCATGCCAGCGGCACATGGCAGGGGAGCCCCAAGGGGCCTGATCCTTGTTGTGGCATAGCAGCCCTGACCCCTTCCCCGCTGTCTGCCCCAAGGCACAAATGCCAAGAAAAATGCCTTTGCATGCTACGCTCCAGCACCTGTGCCGGGGTCGCCTACCCCTGCACACTTTGTGCAGTGTTAATGCGTATTCCTACTTTTCCATACAAATGTTGAATGTCAGTCAGTCTAAAGCTGTATTGTTTGAATTTCACTGACAAAGAATGGTATCTTAATTTTTGATATTGGATGAACTGCAGAAAGGTGAACTGCTACGAAAATAAATGCTACAGTATATCTTTGAAATGAAGACATTAGTAGGATTTCAGCAAGGATAAAAGGGATTATCTAAAGATACAGTAGCAAGAATTTAAAAGGAAGGTGGGGTATATGAACTGTCATGCATCTGGGAATAAATCCATTCATGGATGGTACATATTAAATATGTACCATCCAATGCTACATATTTAAAAAAAAAAAAAAAAAGTGGAAGAAAGGAAAAAACCTTGGTCTGTAATTCAGTGCATGATTTCTTACACCTCCTTTCCCTTTTGAAAGCAGCTGGACATGTCCACTTCTACAAGACGTAACCAGGACTGGCAAACCTCTTGCCTGATTTGGTATGACAGTATCTGCTCCCCTGTGAAAATGGGCTTTTATTGTTTCAGGATAAGTTTTAAAAGGTACTTCTCTGTGAGTCCTTGCATGGTGGAAGGATTTGATTTTTAAAGTTGAGCATTCATGCTGGGAAATACTGGATTTATGGTTGCTTGTGTCATCTTAATTTGGTTCCTAAGTATTACAATGGCCTCTTAATTACTTTATACACTATTTTTTTTCCCCAAGAGTTCCCCCATCTCATCCACTGCACAAAGTAAATGGTGTTTAGGGAAGGAGGCAGCGTCTCACTGTTTAGTTTGTTTTTTTTCATTAACTGTATAGTCCCATATATTTATTGTCCAGCATCATAAAGGTGTTCTAGATGTAATCAGTCTACTCCAGTGGTTTTCAGCCCTTTTTTATTCACAGACCCCTTTGGAAATTTTGAATGGAGGTGCAGATCTCTTTGAATTGTAAGTGTGGGCATTCACATATTTTTGATCAAACAGTCATCTTTTGCACACCCCTTAAGTGTACCACTCCCCCCCCCCCCCCCCCCCCCCCGGGGGGGGTGGGGTCTGCAGACTAATGCGTTGAAAACCAGTGGTCTGCTCTACTTTGGGGTGCCCATCGCCACCTTAGACTGCAAATACTTCCAGATTTGTCTTCAGAACACTATGGATAGCAGAACAATATACATTGTTCCCGTATTACAGAAAGGAGCTAAGACATATGTGATTAAACTTGGAAAACTGCATTTCTTTTGTATACCTTAGTAATTAACTCCCCATTTTGAGTTGTGTCAGAAGTTTTTTCTTCCTCCAAGAAAGAAGAATTTTTTTCTGTCTAGCACCTCATAAGTTCAGAAGGCTGTTCAAGTTTCAACTGATCTTTAAAAGGCCTTGCCTTGAAATGTATGTGGAAATGTTTCCATTTTGAACTGGGAAACAGATGGAGGAGCAGAAAGATTTGTCCACACCTCAGAAGGAATTGATTGCAGAGGCAGGATTAGAAACAGGGACCACCTGACTCCTAAGCTTGTACCGTTTGCTTTATTCTTGTTACCAGACTAGTTAGAGACCTAGAGACTCCACTGTTTTTTGCTATTAATGATAAACTATTGGCCCTTGTGAAAATCAGCCACAGGTCTCAGGACGGACACTAAGAATATAAAGGATGTGCAGATATTTGTTACCTGAAAAAGTTTAGAGAGAGTGAATTGCACAGCATCACAGTGGAAGTCTGTGACAAGCAGAAACAGAATTGTTGTGCCCCTGCCTCACAGGCATTAATTCAGAGCTGTCCAACATCAGTGTGCCTGGAGGCTACATGTGGTGCCGGCATGTAGCTCCCAGGTCACACACTGCTAGGGAATTCCCTCCCCATACCCACAATCACATTGAATATGCTGTGGCAGTGGCGCATGGCCACAAGGGTCTACTGGCTGCATATTAACCTCATGTGTACTGTGTGACTTGCTTAAAAGAACTGGCAAAACTTGGTTCTGCTGTGTGCCTCTCAACCCATCATGGTTTTGGAGCATATATTTCACAATCAAAAGACTTTGTACATTAGCTCCCTACAGAAACTACTAAGTCACCCAGTGCTGAAGGAGAGTGGACTTGTGAGTTATATGCAAGGTAAGCTGCTTTTACAGACAGCATAGCCACAGTAGATTCTTTGGAGAGACTGAGCAAAGGGTCTGGGATTCAGATCTAGGTTCCATTCCCATCTGTAGGGCTGTCCTCAGTAACAAAAGTTAAGAGAACAGAAGTTCTAATATATGTAATAGCGATCTAGAGCAAAAGGATCAAATTCATTTGAAAGCCGAGTGTTTTGCTGGCATTGAGTTTTAATTTTGGACTATATATGCTTTCAATGTCCACTTTTCTGTTGGAGGTTTGCACAGATGTTCTGAGGAGAGTTTGTTCTTTATGCACTAATTATATGCGTTTTGGTCGCATCAATTTCTTACCAAGTAAAATCCCCTCCTCCTCAGGTTGTGAATATTTCAGCCCTTTGTTTCTCTTTCTGTCCTGTTCTCTCTTCTGTTTTGCTCCTTCTTCTCTCTTTGAGGTTTTTCTTCTTTTTTTTTTTCTTTCTCTGAATTTAATTCCCTGCAAAAGAATTCCAGTTTCCATTCCAGTGTGCTAAAATCAGCTGTGAGATAATGTTGACATTGAAGTGTTCGTCAGTGGGCTCCGAGAGAGACATTCTGGTAAGATTAATTTTGGGGGGGAAATTTTCCTCTTGAATCACTGTCAAGCTGTCCACAGACTCAAACAGACATTGTTCTCTCTGTTGCTCTTGATTCATGTTCGGCAGGTTGCCTCTTCAGCTGTGAAGGCCATATTTTTTAATTATTATTTTTATTTTAGTTTATAAGAGAAGGCTGAGATTTCATATGGCTTGCATGACCCGCCAAATGCACCTGAGTACCGCTTATACACCACATTCAGCCAATCGGCTACGTGCTATTTTAGCCCATCACAGCGCATTGTTTTCCAGTAAGGCAAAGGGTGAAGAGGCTTTTTTCTGTAACCTGTCCAGGGGTTCTCTTGTGCACAGATGCTTGAAGTCAGAAATTGGAATGGTGCATGCCCAGTGGTAATGGGGATACTAGGAATACTAAAGGGTCTTTTGGCAGCAGGCAATAAACAGGCTGTGCTGTATGAAATGCAGCTGAGTATTGACAATTCTAAACAGGTTGTAACTGTTTGAGTGCATCTGCAGCAGTCAGTGCCATCACCACTTCCTGCTTTCGAGGTGAGTCTGGATCTGGCCCCTCAAGAAATCCCATGGTCCTGATTGAGTCTTGGGAAGGGAGGGGTGGGGGGCAAGGCAGCTTGATACACCCTTGGTTTAAAGAACCCTTCCCCCACCTTTTGTATTTTCTTGCTACTTCATTACATTTTTCACCAAGAAGAAATACATATAGTTTTAGTTATAGGGACATATAGTAAGTAAATACAGGCTGAAATAACCAATGCATATAAAAAATATGAAGGACAAAAGAAAGCGTACATTTTAAATGTTCTTTGTCTGTCACGTTTAAGCCTGGGGATAGATTAATCTTAAAATATTTTTTACATTGATTCTATATTTCAAAAGTTGTTTATGAAGTGTTCTGTATGCTTCACCTGCCATTCCCTTAGGGTGGAACATAAATTGCACTGAATCAATAACAAATGGTGTCCCTTCAAATAAGAAGAGGTATACAAGTTTCGGGGAGCGGGGGGAGGAGTTAGAGCAGGGTTAACCTAATACAGAGCAAAGGAGCTAATGCCAGTGGTTCTCAATCTTGATGGACTTGGCACCAATTGAGTGCCACCCTATTTCAAAAATTGTTACGGTCCTTACTTCCCTGTAGTGGGGCTGGGTTAGTGGCCAGGCAGGAAAGAGCCTGAGCCTACACTTAAGTGCTTATCTCCTTACACCTCTGGGCACCCTTCAAAGTAATTTGCAACACCTGGTTGAGAATCACCACCCTACACTTAAAAGTTCTGTTATGAGGTATTTGTGTCTTTTGTTGCTATGTGAATATCTTTCAACGTTTTTATATCAGAATAGTCGTGACCAAACTTTGGGCTCCAAATGAATCAATTGAAAATGTGTTTTGCTGCCAGAATAATAATTTTGATTTTTTGAAATTGCTGAAGTCTTTGGCCATCTAGACACTTATTATTTTTTGCTTTGTTAGGAGTGGGAGCTAGGTTTTGTCCACTTTTCAGCATCAAAATATTTCCTTCCTTATGTGGAGTAGTTTAATTTCAGCCAGCAGGGGTGGCCAATGGCAACACAGGTGCCACAGCAGCACAGGTAGCTTGTGTGTGTGTCATGCGGCAGATTGGGGAGGGGACAGGCAGCATAGTATCAGATAAGGAGGAAGTAGAAAGCAAAACAGTAAATCAGTCTGTGAGCACAGGGAAGGAAGTGGAAAGCAGAGAAGCAGATCAGGCAGAGTGTAAAGGGATGAGAACAGAAAGCAGAGGGGCAGATGGGTTAGGGGGAGGGGATCAGAGTAGCACTTGGGGAGGGTGTAGAGAGAATTTCTGGCACGCCTGCCAAAAAGGTTGGCCCTGACTGTCTTAAAAAGTATATTAGCGAGCCACATGAATCTGGAGAACTATTTAATGGTGTTGATTTTTAAAAATAATACACCAAGTTTTATTCTGGTCTAGTCTTTAAAACAGTTTTTAGTTGTATTTTCTTTCAAATTAGTTCATAATACCAAATTAAAATGAATGATGCTTTTCATTTATATTGATCTTGTACTTTATTAAGCTTACCCTTTAAACCAGATGGTTGCACTTAATTTAATATTTCATTTTAAGATGGAAGCACCTTTTACTCAAACTGTTTGAAAACGGTATTTTTCTTGAGTTCTTTTAATATTTTCTTATAAAAAATGACTTTTTCATTTTTTATGTAATGGCATATAGTTATTACAAAGTAAAAAAATATGTATGGAATTTTGTGATCTGGATATAATTTGTCTACTTTCTGGTCATTTACTTAGTTCCTCATGGTTGCTTTGTATTTCTACAAGCAGGAAAACTCACTGCAACATTTAAGAACTACTGCAAATACCTTTGCATGAGAGATCCCATCCTTTGTTCACATTTATGATCGATGTACATGTAGTTTTGTAACTGTAAAGGCAAGTGCTTTTGTTGGGCTTTGGCATGAAAGAATACCCCAGGAACTGACTCAGAATTCTTCGAACTGTTGAAATGCCACTGTGTTCCACAGCTCTGAGGAAGGAAGTCTTGCATTGGAAAGCTTGTCTGACTTCGGACCAGCCGTATGTTGGTCCGATAAAAGCTATCACCCTAAGAAATCCTTGTCCCTTGCATCTTGCATAATTTCTGGATCATCGCAGCTACAACATCACTCTTACACTATCCTAATTCTCATCTGCACATTTCATAAATGCTCTCATTTTATCACGAGTAACAGTAGTCCAGAATATTTAATGAGGTTGATCCAAGTTTTGATTCCCCAGCATAATACCCTCTCCAGCATGATTCCTCTCAGTTAAGAAGCTTCTTATTCATTTCCAGTATTCTTATGCTAATCTCCATTTCTCCAATGTAATAGCTTTCTTTTTGTATGGCACCATTTCTCATGCTTTAGCAAAGTCCAGATAGGATATTCAGTAACTTTGGTTTTGTCAAGAACGCTGATGTTCAACCTCCAGCCTATAGGATCATGCCATCAGGCCTGTGGAGCTCCCCGTGGGTCCAGGAATTTGGTTTTGGGGGAGCGGTGGCAGTGTTAATTGCTGTGGTTCTGCCCGATGCTACTCATCCGGCCTATGGGACTGGAAGGTTGAGCAACACTGATCTAGGAAAAGCCTTTTATCTTATCAAAGATATCAGGTTAACCTGGCATAAAGACTTTGGCATTTAATTTTCCTTTTTATTTCTATGGCCTTATGTTTTGAAGGAAAGAATAATTATTGTACTGTACAATTAAGGTAAGGATTTCACTCTCAAAGTTGCCTGTATAATTTTTATTTCCCCTTCTTAAAAATAGTAATTGTTTACTGCTCTCCAGTTGGAGAATCATGGCTAACTTGATGAATACATGATACTCTTCAGTGAGCTAAAACACAATTGGGAGGTTTGCAAGAAGTGGAAACTTGGATAAACTACTAGGGAAGTCGATAAGAGTTGCCCATTGCTTGGGCATGCAGGGATCAGGAAGGCCAGAGTGCATTTGGAGTTGCAGATAGGGGACATGAAACGTAACAGTTTCTACAAGTGCTAGCAACAAGAGGAAGATCAGGGAAAGTATTAGTCCTTTACTGAATGGGGGAGGCAACCTAGTGACAGAGGATGCAGAAAAGGCTGATGTACTCAATGCCTTTTTTTGTTTTTTTTATCTTAGTCCTCATAGGCAAGGTCAGCTCCCAGACTACTTGTACCTGACAGTACAGTTTGAGGAGGTGAGCAGTCATCAGTGGTGAAAGAATGGGTTGGGGACCATTTAGAAAAACTGGATGTGTACAAATCCATGGGGCCAGGCGCAATGTATCTGAGGGAGTTGGCCGATAAGATTGCAGAGCCATTGGCTGTTATCTTTGAAAACTTCTGACCGTTGGGAGAGATCCTGAACAATTGGTAAGAAGTAAATGTAGTGGCTATCTTTAGGAAAGGGAAGAAGGAGAATCTGAGGAACTACAGACCCATCAGCCTCAAGAGCAAGAGCAAATCATACTTGACCAACCTGATTGCCTTCTAATGACAAGATAACTGACTTGGTGGATACTGGGAGAGCAGTGGATGTGATATACCTTGACTTAAGCAAAACTTTTGATACGGTCTCTCACAGCATTCTTGCAGCCAAATTAAGTATGGGTTGGATGAATGGACTCTAAGGTAGATAGAAAACTGGCTGAATTGTTGGGCTTAAAGGGTAGTAATTAATGGCTCTATCTGGTTGGCAGCTGCTATCAAGCGGATGCCCCAGGGGTTGGTCCTGGGGCTGGCTTCAGCAGCCTGGAAGATGGGATGGGTTGCACCCTCAGCAGGTTTCCAGATAACACCAAGCTGGTAGTAGTGGGTAGGGCTAGGATTCAGAAAGACCTAGACAGAAGTGGAGGATTGGACCACAAGAAATGTCATGAGGTTCAAAAAAGACAAGTGGCAAGTCCTGCACTTCAGATAGAACAGTCCCATGCACGGTAGAGGCTAGGGACCAACTAACTAATCGGCAGCTCTGCAGAAAAGGACCTGGCAGTGACAGTGGACAATAAGCTGAATAGGAGCCAGCAGTATGCCATTGTTGCCAAGAAGGCTAATGGCGGCCCGGCCTTCATTAGTAAGAGTGTTGCCAGCAGATCAAGGGAAATGATTCTTCCCTTCTCTTTGGCACTGGTGAGGCCACATCTGGAGTAGAGTCCAATGGAGGGCAAGGAAAATGGTTAGGAGTCTGGGGCACGTGACTTCTGAGGAGAGGCTGAAGAAATGGGTTATTTAGTGTAGAGAAGAGAAAACTGAGGGCATTTGATAGCAGCCTTCAAGTCAAACTGGACACAAACTGATTGAAGATTGCTTCTTCCTTGACACAAGGAAAAACTCTACAAGTCAAGTGCCAAGGGTCTGGAACAGGCTCCCCCAAGAGGTAGAGTATAATCACCCACCCTGGGGGTCTTCAAAAAGTGTCTTGATGCCCACCTTGCTGGGACCCCAGCAGTTTTTCCTGCCTAGGTGCAGGGGTCTGGACCCAATGATCTTGTAAGGTCCCTTCCAGCCCCTAACATCTATGAATCGATGAAAATCCCTGAAAGGGGGTTGCAAAGAGGATGGAGCTGGACTGTTTTCAGATGCAGAGGTAGGTAGGTGTGGAAAAACTGATTAGCCAATCGGTGAGATCAGTGTATACATTCAGTGATGCATGTGCAACTGTAACTTGCAGAAATCCAGTTCTCAAAAATAAAACGCAGTAATACTAAGAAAACATGAATAGTGTTTTTTAATGCTGTACAAAGGGGCTTTAAGGCCATCCATAATTTTCATGGGACTGTACAAAGAGGTAGGCCCAATTGCTTTTCAGAAGAGTTTGTGTTAGTCTTTTCATGTAGTTGAATTTTGCTTTGAGAATGTTAGTTTACATTCTCACTTTACATGGGAAAGGTGTAGGATTGATTCTGGAAATTAAAGGTGGGATTGAACCCAGTTTGCCAAGCTAAGTTTATAACACTAAATTCTGGAAATTACAGTGACTTTCTTATTGAATGGATTTGAACTCAACTTAGTTATGACGGGAATAAAGTAAATGAGTGATTCAGAAGTTTTTTGAAAAGTGTATTTAATATGTCTGTCTAATGATCTTTTTTTCTCTTAGAAATGGTTGAATCAATGAAGAAAGTGGCTGGCATGGATGTGGAGTTGACAGTGGAAGAAAGAAACCTGCTGTCTGTTGCATATAAAAATGTGATTGGAGCTAGAAGAGCTTCCTGGAGAATAATCAGCAGCATTGAACAAAAAGAAGAAAACAAGGGTGGTGAAGATAAACTAAAAATGATTCGGGAATATCGACAAATGGTAAGATCTACTTGGTGAAATGCTCTGGAGGAGCTATGCGTGTACTTTGACTGCAGTAAATACAGCACTTTGCCTTCCTCCTCTCATAACTGTAGGCTGTAAAACTAATAAGTAGCATCTCTGAAGTTTTTGGGAATGAGTTCCAGGACTTTTTTAGGTCCCTGTGCATTATTGTTGATTTGAAATCAAAACCTGTTTTTTCTTTGCTTTTCACACGGTATGTTGTTCTTGTAACAAACAAATGACCACCATTAGGTCCTCTATGACAGGAAGTCTAGCTTTTGTCGTGGGTAGAAACCCATCATGTCTCTCATCTCCTGCACCAAATTTTCTATAGATTTTCTACAGGTGTAACTGTAAGAATGCAGCAGTTACCCGACATCACAGTATGCTCTAATAGTTTAACATGGACCTATCTGGAAGAGACTTGACCCGTATTATTAGTTTATTATTATTTATCTCATTTATGTCTTGCCCTTTCCAAAAGGCTTAGAGCAGCTTATAGTAGACAAACATGCTTGACTTGAAATGAGGAAATGTCAAAATTGTGCCTCTTCTGACTGAGAATAGAAGTTTTATAGTCTCCAAACTGGTCACTTAAACTTTGGTTAAATGCTTTGGGTGATTTCATTTTCAAAAGGAAATGACAAATCCTGAAGGCTAGTTCTACAGCTGGGGTTGCCTTGATAATTATGAAACTGAGGCCAAGTATATTTACCGCTATAAGCGGGCCTTTTGTAAACTTATTTCTCCTTAGATGTTGAGCAGTTAATTTGGATAACATCTTTGTAACCAGTGACTGTTTAATTTTAAAATCTTCCCAGCTCAAAGGGTAAAGAACAAGTTTTGACTGTGTGATTGCAGTCAATGAAACTTTTTTGAGCGATTTTTTTTTTTTGTTTTTTTTTTTTTTTTTTTTTTTTTTTCTCCCTCAGACTCTTGAAATTCATTTTTCTTGCATACCCTGTGCACCTTTTTCCTGGAAGCAGCTGGTAAAAGTTGGAGTGCATGTTATGTACAAGAAATATGATAAGAGCTGTTTCTGCTGTTTACCAGCAAAAGTGACAGTAAAGTCCTGCAGTGATCCACAGGGAGCAGAATGAGAGGGCTCAGCTCCTTCGTTGCTGCTACTCAGATACTGTAAAGAACAATTTTAAGAAAAAAAAGTAATTCTGCTTTTCAGAAATAAGGTGTATATTTAACTTAGTTGGGAGGACATTGTAAGTGAGAGTGCATGGGGGTGGGGTTATTTTATTTATTTAGCTCAAAGTACCCTTCAGATATTTCACTACGTATATTTTCACCAACGTTCTGGCTCTTTAAGAACCCTGTTCCTTCAGCAAATTGCAGTAGTACTCAACT
Organism: Alligator sinensis; assembly: GCF_000455745.1. Taxonomy (NCBI): domain Eukaryota; kingdom Metazoa; phylum Chordata; order Crocodylia; family Alligatoridae; genus Alligator; species Alligator sinensis. The sequence goes on along the minus strand of NW_005843713.1, from coordinate 17,132 downwards.
GACACATGATCCCAGTAGGAGAGAGAACTGTTAAGAGTGCTGATGTTTTGAGCTGTATTTGAAACTGCGTCATTTGCAAATAGTGTTCATGAAGCCTCCTCCTCTTCTAAAGGGTCATGACTAATTAGTTTGGGTTTTACCTGGTGGAAGTTGCAAGGTATCCCTTTCCCTTCCCTGTTTTCAAATTTTGTTGATACAGTAGCCCTAAGGCAGTGATTCTCAACCTGGGTGTGGTGAGAAGGGCACTGCAGTTTGCTGTGCAATATGAGCAGTGTTATACGTGTGCAAATACCTGCGCATGATTCATAAGATAAACCCAGAGATTTCAAATAGGAACCCATAGGGTCAAAAACATTCTGCCCTATTGTGCACTTTCTGAGCTCTTTGTAAAATAGAGAGCTCTTTTATTATTTTTCCTTTAATAAAAAAAACCAAAACCAAACCCAAATGAGAAGCTGGTATTTTCTAAGGGGTACCTTGAGTCTAGCAGGGTGTACCTTCAGTTAAAAAATGACTGAGAACCACTGTTCTTGAGGCCAAGTCTGTTTCCGTTTCTCCTCTGTGCAAGTTAAAGCTTGTGATACTTGACAGGCAGCATTGGACCTCAACTATGTGGCACAGCTTCCCAAGGTCTGTGGCCAGATGGTGTGGTAAACTAGGCATGTTCATAGGATTAGGTAAATAACTGAGTTGTTGTTTAGGTGGGCATGGAAATTAATATGATCAATACGGTACTATTTGTAATGACTCTTTTGAAATAAAATTTTATTTTTGCAGCAGATCTCAAGTGTCAGTGCTGTACGATTTTTATTTTTTTTTTTGCGGTTGGGCACTTTCACGCTGAAGTTGTCTTCATTTACTAAAAAAGAGGTGCCTTGATTTAATAGATAACAAATGCATGCTAATGCTTTCTCATTGTGTAAATGTGGAGAAAAGCCTGTGTGGTTTTACTTTGATGTAGGAGGGGAATATGTTTGCACAGTTTTCCTGGTTAAGACCCAGATGCAACTTGGACTTGCATTTTAGTAATCCCATGAACACATTATGCTCTGTGTTTGTAAAACTGTTTTCTGTGTGCATATGTGTTATTCCTTTCATAACTAGAGGATTAAGAAATGTACCCAAGAACATTAACAGCAATTCAGGTAAGATTTCCTGTACAAATGCTCAAGACTTAACTGGTGTAAGACTTCAGATGCTGTCTGCACTTTTTATCCCAGGCTTGCAGATGGCCTTTTTCAGGATTGATTATCTTCCCTGTGGTTCTCAATCTCTTTAGATTCAAGGTAGCCCTCAGAAACTGCCAACGCTCAGCTTTCATTTGTTTTTTTTGACTAAAGGAAAAATTATAGAGCAGTTCTTTATTTTACAAAAAACCCAAAGAGCACGCAATAGGTCAGAAAGTTTTTGACGCTATGGATTCCTATTTGAAATCTGAATGATAATTTTCCCATCCTGATGGTCTCATAAAGTCAGTCTTCTCCATTTGGTCGTCTTCTTTCCACCTCATATGTACTTCCGGGTATGCAGGAGGGATAAATATGAATTACAGAGGGTGTGGCTTAATTCACAGTTAACTACAAGCTTCTGCATGAAAACTGGCAGAAACTTAGTCCAGTAGGACCTGTTAGGGACAAGTACTGTTGGCACGGGGTCCTTTTGCCTAGTTCCCCAGTCTGAGTGGGAGAACCATGAGGTTCTTCCCCCAGGTTAATGAATCAGGGCTTATGATCTGCAGAGGAAATGCCTCGGAAGACGCAGTTTGGATGTTGCTCACTCTGAATTGTTAAGTCTTGTCTCTGCTTTGCACAATGTGTTTTTACTGTCTGATAATATTATGCTTCAGTTGACAGAAAATGCATGTAGCAAAGACAAAAGCTAAGAAAGCATGAGACTTGGTTAAAATTGTAGCTCAAATGCACAAAGCAGATTTTGTTGCTACAGTAACCAGCATAAAAAATGCCATATTTACTTGCATACCACACACACCTCCCTCCCTACCCTCAAGTCAGTCCCCCAACATAGGGGTCCATGCCCTAAGGGGTGGATTTGATTTTTCTGCCCAGATACAAGCACCTCATTTTGATTCCTGTTCCACCACGCAGCCATGATGTCTCTTTTCAGGCAGCTGAAGGAGTTAGTTGACTTAGTGGTTTGTTGTTATGAGTCAGTTGCCTAAATTAGAGTCATTTGAAGTGCCGATGATAGCCGCACCATTTAATGGTCTTGATGTTCTTTGGGCAATCTTACTATCTATAAGCTGCTTTTGGGGTTTGTCCTCCTATTTGAATTGGAGACTCTTTTTAGTTCTCTTCAGTGTTGTAGAGTCACCCATTGAGACTAGTCTTCAGAAGCAGCTAGGGTTTCAGTTTTTTGGTTAATTGGGAGAAGGACAATGAATGAGCTGAAAATTAGGGTCTACTCCTGTTCTATACAGCCATAACCCTGGACAGATACTTTGTTTTGCCTTCACGTGCCTTACCTGGGGGCATGTGATGTGAGGAATATGGTAGCTGGGTGTTGATTCTTAGGATGTTAAAAGTGACTTTTTGAAAGTGAATGGGACTGAAGACAGCATAACAAGCTAGAAACAGTTCTTGAACTAAAGTTTCAACTTCTACGGGGTGGTTCCTAAAGGTTGATGATGGTAGGATTTTTTTAGCAGTTCCACTTCCGTATACCTAATGTGGATGCAGAAATCTGGCAGCGCTGCTCTCATGGAAATCAGTATTATTGCCACTGTTTGGTTAAAACTTAGCAACCTTTACCTTGAGTTAATTTCATCAGGGTGCTGTGAGAGTATCAGGCATACTGCAACATGGGCAATGCTGCTGGAGCCAGGGAAAACTTTGCTATGTGCCTCAGTTTCTAGGGTGCATATCAGGCTTGAACGAAAAAGCAGCTGCAACAGAAGCAGACGGGCCCTTTTGCCTATGTTGCATTTATCAGATAACCTTAATACAAAAAAAAAAAAGCACTTGCTCCTGCCACAGCCCTCTGTGTGGTCCCACACACCCCTCCTGGAAATAGACGTGGGATAGTTCCACCTAGTGCTTATCCCCAGGCTCCTGCACTGCATCTTCCACCCGGTAGAACTGTCCTGTGTGTCTTTGTTTCCAGGAGATGCATGTGGGGCTGGGTCGGGAAGGGCTGCAGCACTGCCTGCTTCATGCTGCTTGGATAATACTAATGTAGGCTGGCAGGTGTGCATGTGTTGCAGCCCTTCCTGGTCTGGTTGGACATGAAGCATGCAGGGCACTCTTACCTGGCAGCAGCAATGCCAGCAACATGAGCACCCTGGTTGAGAAGCACTGAGGTAACTTGAGGCACCTCAGCAGTGGTACTCAAACTAGGATGCTGCTACGTTCAAAGAAGTTGTGGAAGGGTGCCCTGAATCTAAAAGGATTGAGAGCCACTAGCTTAACTGTGAAGCTTTCCATAGCATAGGATGAAACTGTTTAGCACCTGAGCAGCTACAAGATGACTATTGAATGTGCTTTTGAGCAGCTGAAGTCCAGGTAGAGTGTACTTTGTGTCTAGCATGCAGCACCTGAGCTGTACTAACCCACAATTTTGGCCTGCTGCGTTCTGTATGATGTGCAGAAGTATATGAGAGGAGCTGGACAGCAGAGGCAGAGATGGGTTCAACAGGTTGAGGGAGCCAGAAGCATGACTGACAGGGGCATCTTATCTTGGGGGCAACCTCGATCTTCTTCAATCTTGGGCTTGCTGGCCTGCTGAGACTCAGTAATAGGGGGTGTCTTTGTTTCTGCCCTACATGTTTGTCCCTTTGTGGGCCCTGTAGATGCTGTTTTGACTGCCTTGGCTTGCATTTGGTGAGTTGCTTTGTGGCCATCAGATGAATTCCATGTTGTCTGTGTGAAATAAAGATTACAGTTTTTATACCAAGAAGAGTGTGTTTTATTTTTGCGGCATGGGTAGAATTCAAAACAAGTATGGAAAAAGTACAAAGGCACAGGGGCTTCAGAACTTGATAGTAATGAAGATTGCCAACAGGAATGGCACGGGGGACAGGGGAGATGTGTAGAACAGGAGCATGTCAGATGTTTACTTCTGGGCGACATTTAGAGCCATGGTTTGGCAAACTCTTCTGCACATAGCGATTTGGATTCCTTTGTAGTTGGAGTGGCAAATCATCAGCATGCTATCAGGGCTTCATGAGTTGAAGCAGCTCAGTTCCCCGAAAATGCGGTTATTTCCATCCACGATGGAATGCCTGAGTTGTGGTGCTGCGTTCCACACTTGGGGTGCACGCTGCTTGCCTCTCAATGCAGTCTAGCACTTGAGGGAGGGGTGGCGGTAGGTGGACCATGTGAAATTCTGCAGGTTGTCAGGCTTTCACTTGCACTCCCAACCCAGAATGCTGGGACCCTGCAGGAGGAGTACCTCTGGGAGAACTAAGGGGAATCCTGCTGGATCTGTTCACAAAGGCAGAACTGAAGAGATCCTGCAGGAATGGAGAGGGACAGTTACTTATTTGGGAATGGAGAACATAGTGGTACCTCTTCTGCTGATGCGGAAGGAGTGAGCTGAAGTGTCAGAGTGGCCTCTACACGCTGAGGTGAATGCCCAGGTTCCCGTCTGGCCAAATAGTCCCTGCCTCTCGGGGATCTCTTTGGTCCTCAGTCTTCCGTGCTATGGACAGTCTTGTCGAGATCGGCACTACGAGTAAACTTGGAAGAAAAGTGCAACCGTAGCTTTCACTGACAAAAATGTGTCCGGTTCCTCCTAAGAAGAATTGTGGCCCTACTAGTGTACAGGTGTTGTCCAGACAACACCTGTACACTACCAGGGCCAAAATTCTTCTTAGGAGGAACTGGACACATTTTTGTCAGTGAAAGCTACGGTTTTCTCTGTCTTGCCTGTACCCATGCATAGAATATTAGAAAAGTAGGGCTGGAAGGAAGCTTACGGGGTTATTTAGCTGACCCTTCCGCTCGGGAGCCTAAAGTCATTTTCGACCAGTAGGGCTCATGTAGCAATTTGATCTAGCCTGCAGAGCCAGGGGGCTTCAGCAGTGAGGAAAAGTGGCGGCAACAGTTGGGTCCTAGTGCTGGCCCGCCTTGAACCTGAGCTTGGTCATTCTGACCCACTGCCAGAAAACGTTGCCGACGGCTGTCCTAGACGAGGGTTGAGCTAACTTATTTTTGAAACTTTGTGAACAGCTCGACAGTGTCTTGACACAATGCCTCAACATCAAGAATACCCAGCTTGCCCTCAGTTTGACTATTGGCTTTTTCAAAAAGTGATTTGTCCAAAGTTGGCCTACTTAAGGAAATGGGTTTCATAACTTAATTAAGGCTGTATAAGTGGTATTCTGAAATGTGTATCCATTAGACTACATAGGAAATTTCTGGAAACAAAAGGTGTCAGAAGGAGATGGTTCTTTATAGATATTAGGCATGATTAAAAAGTAAGTCTATTCGTGCTTTAAGTGAATAATGTTTATTGGATTTGTCTTTACTTTCTAAGTATCCCTGAGAGGGGCAGATTGAAGGCCGGGGGGGAGACTGAGGGCGGACGACAGCAGTTCAGGAACTCCAGATGGGCTTGGAAACCATGGCCTGATAATCAGAATAGCTCATGAGCTTGGAGAGCTGCAAACTGTTGCGTTCAGTTCAGCATGTATGACAAACAAGCAGATCTGTTCTTTACTCTATCAGAGTTAAAGCATTTCTACTGAGAGGTGTGAGGCAGCTGGCAGAATGCTGTGTAGTCCAGTGTGTGCATTTTCTGCTGGACTGAGTGGTCTGTTCTGCAGCTGATGCATGAAGTGCCCTCTGAAGAGGCTTTGGCAGTACAGTTGCTGAGTGGAGCCATGCAAAGCTACCAGAAGTGTGCTTGCACATACACTTCGGCAGTTGTAGCTGCTGTTGCCTGCCAGAACTTCAGGACCATCATGGCTACATCATCACTCTTGCACTAGCTTGATCCTAAGTACATAGCTAGCCCAATGAAACGATACCACCCAACAAAATCCTTGCCTTCACAGAACGTTAAGCAGTAGACTGAGGTGAATATGCATAGGAGCTTCCATCAGTTTAAGGAAAAAGGGGTTGGAAATAGATTTAACTAAGTCTCTGCAACTTCTTGTATAGACAAGTCTTCTGCATTACAAAGGCTTTTAAAGACTTTACAGATCTTTGTATCTGTAGGAACTCCTTGTTGAATAACTTGCTAAAGTTAGAAGCGTTTCAAAGCCCAGTATTTCAAAAGTGATTGCTTTGCGAAGTGTTTCTTACTAGCTGATTTCTAAAATGAGCTTAGTGATGTTCCCCTCGAGATGATAAGCTTTATAAAGATCAGTGCTATTACCTTTTCTAGCTTTGTGTGTTTTAAAGTTTGTACAGTCTAATGTTTTTCAAAGCAACTCATTTGCGTGGACTTTGTCAGTGGGTCTCCTCCTTATTGCTTCCCTTCCTATCTGCTGGGGTGTCCCTTAAGCTTGCTTGTCTCAAAGTCTGATTGTTCGGGCTTAGTCTGTCTGATGCAAGAGAAAAGCTTTATTACTTTCTGAGGTAAGTTTTCAATCCTGCATTGAGCCTTAGTTGGCATTTCTTGATTGGCGTTTTGCCTCCTGTGAAATGAGTAGAAACATACCATGGTCTGAGGGAGGCTTTTGTCCTATTAGCCTTTACAGACATAAGGGATCAAAAGCTTAGAGTTTGGGGTGCTGTGCCAGATTTGTGAAAAGGATCTAAGAACCAGGATGGTAAATCCTACAAAGCATCTCCCACAGTTTTGTTTCTGATTAAATTATTTCACTTGGTGTAGCCCTGTAGGGAAATGTGTGTCATAATGGACACAGACCCTTTTTTGTATTTCTTAACATGAGAGAATCTGCAGAATTCAGTTATCCTCTAGGACCGTGTAGAGAAAGTTGGTAGGAGAGGCTAAAATTTAACATCTTGGTCATTAGTAGACAGGCAGAACGTTGTACTCTGACTGTGGACCAAGGCAAGAAGCAAGTTGCAGAATCAGTATGCCTTCCACTGGTCTACAAGTGTTTTGTTGTAGTTTGCTATGCCAGTTTCATACAATTTTTAATGCAAGTACCAGTGCTCAGAGAGTGCAGTTATTGGGTCATTTTAAGCACTGAAAAATAAATTTGAAGCTGACACATGTTGTGAAAATGGCTTTAGAGTTCGGAGCCCCAGGGTCCTCTTCCACACCCTACAAATACCTCTATTTTGGCTAATGTTTGTTGAAGCTATAGTCTTCTAATACTATCCAGTTAAAATAAGCCTCTCATTCCCATCATGTCAAGAAGAAAAATTAAGTTCCACTGTTTAAAACAGTTTATTCAACACTAATTTATTTTTGTTTTGGGGTGGTCTGTTTTTTTTGCACCTCACAGGTTGAGACGGAGCTGAAGTTAATCTGTTGTGATATTCTGGATGTACTGGACAAACACCTCATTCCAGCAGCTAACACTGGCGAGTCCAAGGTTTTCTATTATAAAATGTAAGTGGCTTACTGTTGTCTGCATCAAATGTTAACTTATGTTATGTAAAATATTTCCCTAATTCTTTATATGTAAATGTGAAGATTAACAGCAGCAGTGACTCAAATCTTCTATCTCTGAAATGGTTACTGCATATATATTGATAGTTACATAGAGATGAGCTTATTGCTAGTCGGTGGGTTTTTTGACTCCTTTGCTTATAGGAAGAAGGTAGTTCAGTTGTATCTAATCAGTCTTTTAACATTATCTTCCTGTTAGTGTTTAGCCCCAGGGTCTTGTGTCCAATTGTGAGGAAACTAGATTAAAGTCAGCCAACTTTCATGTGTGCCATTGAATGCCACTCAAGTAGAAACAGCTTTTTTCAGTTGTATGCTCTTCAACATTACTTGTTCTAAATCCAGTTTCAAGTGAAAGGTTTAATTCCTGTATTAACAGTCCCATTGCCTATGTAGTATTTTCTGTATAAAAGCAGTACATAAAAGCAAACGAACAAATCAAAAAACCCTCGAGGTAATTAAAATTTATTTACACATCTAAGTACTTCTGTTAAGGAGTGCTGACACGAAAGTTGCATATCCCACTTTGATTTTTCGGCTCCTTGTATACATAATGGCATGACAGTCGTTCATGGTATTATGCTGTGTTTCAGGGCTGTCCAACTTGAAAGTGGCTGGGGGCCACATGCCCCATGAGCTGCACCAGCAGGAGCCACACACCACGGGGGCAGCACTAGTGGGGCCCCCCCCAGGCTCTGGGCAGGTGGGTGCTCCCCAACCTCAACACACTGGGCAGGTTCTCCCTTGTATGGTGCAGCATCCCACCTCACCTTCAGCTCCCCTGTGGCACTGTGCCTCATGGGTGTTCCAGGCTGCAGGCTGTGCTGTCTCGTGCTGTTTGGGTGGGAACCCCCAAGAAACCCCCCAACTGCTGCTGTAGCTGGAGCAGTAGGGACAGTGGTGGCTGGTGGGAGCCTGGGGACTGCATGTTAACCTCTTGCAGGCCCCATGCAATCTACAGGCTGTAAGTTGGACAGCCCTGCTATATTTGAAAAAGCATTGACATCTGTATGTGACAACATAGAAAATTGCTGAGTCTTACAGTATCTTTTAAAATGTAATTTGATTTAATTTAAGATTAATTTCATATGAATTTAAAACATTTTTCCAGTGACCATTCAGTACATTTAACTCAGTACATTAAACCTAGCTTTAATTCTGGGTTTGCAGCAGGTGGCGAGTAAACTTATATGGTTTACAACGTTCAGCGAATGTCGCTGCATATATTATATTTTTATTATAAAATTTGTCAGTAAATATGTCACAGAGTATCTGAGGTGTCTGGAAATCATTTTATCTGTTAAGTTTTTAATAAAACCGCCTGTGTGACAGAATCAAATCTCGTGCAGGAGTGCTGTAGGGCCAGAAAGAGCAGTTGCCAAAAAGCACCCTCTGAGACGAAGGGAATAAACACCCTGTGGGCAGACCCATCCGTTCCAGTACCATGGAGCAGATACGTTAATCTACTTGCGGAGGAGCGCAGAGAATCGTAGAGAAGTAGGGCTGGAAAGAAACCTCCTTAGGTCCATCTAGTGAAGATTCGACGGGATCTCTCTCTCTCTCAATATTCTTCCTATCTTTAGATATCTTTGTAGAAGATGGTTTGGACAGGGATGATCCCGTCGAAGGCAGGGGGTTGGACTTCACTAGATGGACCTATGGAGGTTTCTTTTTAAAGAAACCTCTCATAGGAGAGATTTTATCTCTCTCTCCCTCTCTCCCTGCTCAGTTGAGGGAATTCAGCTGTGCAGCAAATGTAGTTTCCTTGTCTTTCCCATTTTGGTTGCACTTAGGAAAAGGTTTGGGAGAGACAGCTCTCAGTATTTGATACCTGACACATCTCAACTGATTGTGGCATGGGTAACTGCTGGTAGCAGTTTGCTCAGTACCAGTACCTCATATTTTTAGTACCTTCTTCCCAAAGGAGGCATTTATACTGTCCATTGGCAAAGGTGTCAGTTTGCAAGCCTCATCCTGTACCTTGTACCCATGTTTTTGGCTGGTGAAGGCAAATGGGCAGAGTTTTCCCAACACACCCAGATGTGTAGTGGGTGATTCTATATTACTTGCATTTCTCAAGTATTTCCTTTCCTTTGTAAAAATGTCTAGAATGTTTTTTCCTCTGGTGGTTTGGTTTTTTTAACTGAGGAAATTGATTCTGTAACTTAGTTATTTCTGTGATGCACACAAGTTCAGCAATACCTATTAAGTGCCTGGGAAGTATAGCAGTATTGTGGTTTCAGCTATCTCATTAAGCATTGTAGGTCTTTACACCTGACCCTCAGACCTTAATGGTCTTAAAGCACATAATACAGTAATATCTAGACATTGGTCAGTGGTAGGTATCCATTTTGCTTCAGAATTATTTTTAAGGCAAAATGTTTTTTCCTTGGTGGGTAACATGAATATAAAATTCATAAAATTATTGCGCTTTCTTTTTTTTCTCTTTCAGGAAAGGGGACTACCATAGGTATCTGGCTGAGTTTGCTACAGGAAATGACAGGAAGGAGGCAGCAGAGAATAGCCTGGTGGCTTATAAGGCTGCTAGTGATATTGCAATGACAGAACTTCCGCCAACGCACCCCATCCGCTTAGGTCTTGCTCTCAACTTTTCTGTATTCTATTATGAAATTCTTAATTCTCCTGATCGTGCCTGCAGGTGAGTAATATCTGAGGAGGTGGATCCTTTGGCGTGCTGTAGGGTGTCAGTGCTTGAGAATTCTAGCATTTGAAAAATGAAACCTGAAATCATTCAACCTAAATGTCATTAATTTTTTTACAATGAATTTTAGGAAACAGTTCTCAATCTTTTCGGAAAATTTACCTCAATGTTAGATGAGCGATTGCCAGAGCATGGTTTCTTAATTGAATTAAACAGGTGGCCTTATGCTGGTCACTATTCCTAACCATCCCAGGAAATGCCTATTCTGCCTTCTCTTAGAAACTTCCCAGGAATGAATGCAACTTCTCTCAACATCTACTTCCATTATCCTATTCTTCTTAGAGTTGGGAGTGTTTTCCCCTCGGGTTTTAGGTTAATCAGATTACTACATTGTTGAGTTGAAACTGTAGCAAAGCCAATTTAATATTGTATTTGTAGGTTGGCAAAAGCAGCTTTTGATGATGCTATTGCAGAACTGGATACGCTGAGTGAAGAAAGCTATAAGGACTCTACGCTTATCATGCAGTTGTTACGTGATAACCTGACACTATGGACTTCAGACATGCAGGGTGATGGTAAGTAAGATTTTGCTTTAAGATGGTTCTCCACTTTTGATATCAGGAAAAAATCTACGTAGCCTAAAAGTGATTTCTTAAGCATGGGAAGGAGAAGCAAAATGAATTTTGATGTTTTTCACCTCCCCATCAGTATTGTGGTGTGTGTTTGTTTTTTACTGTACTGTACAGTTGACATGTCTGGGTTTTTTTCTCCTCCTTAATGCACTTGGCAAATGATATCAATTTACATTAGAAACTTTTCAGTATTTATTGGTTGGGTGAGATGTCACCTCCTAGAGATTTTCCCCTCATTTAAATTGGACTATATTTTGTTTCATAAATAATCATCGGGTGGGGGGAATGGAATCTTTATTTAATTGCAGGTCAGTTTCTGTGATGCTTGTGATTATCCTTCTAATTTGAGTTGCTAATGCAGGAAGTAAGGAAGTGACAAAATATATTTAGCGTTTCAAGCAGTAGTGCCTAGTTATTCCTTAAGAAGAGCTTCTTGAGTAAATAATAAAGGAATAACCAAGCATTGTGCTTGGGGGCAGGATTCTATCATATTTAGTCATTAGAAGGGTTTTTTGCCTTCCTCTGTTGAGGGATGGGGCACAATCCTCTTCCTTGTATCTCTTGAGTGTATTTTAACAAGCTACTTCGTAGTCCTTGTAGTGGAAGGATGTTGACAGCATACTCATGCCCCTGCTTTACCTGTGACAAGTTAAAGGGTGTTTCTGAAGTTTCGACAGCTGTACCTGAAAGCTGCTTCAGAAGTTTTTAAAAGGGGTAAGCAAAAGTTGTCTAGGATGGTATTGATGGGGATGAAGTGAACTTGTCTTGAGCAAGGGGTTGTACTAGGTGGCCTTCTCGTCCTACTTTTGTGTGAGATTTTTTTAAATAATTAAATAGCCAATTATTACTGTCGCAAGAGTTATGATTATCTTGATACACTAGCAAGACCCTTTCTCCCTGTAGATTCATCTAGAGTGCAGCTTACTTAATTATTCCAGCACCTCTAATTTACTGAGGAAATTACATAATCAAATAAACTTGGTTGATATATGGCAGTATTAATGAAATAAAAGCACCTATGGTTGTTACCTATATAGAACTAAGTTAGTTCCGTCTGCAAAATTGTATGCAGTCTCTGACCTACTTTAGACAGTGAAGTACATTGTCGGTAAGTTAAATGTGTAAACGATTTGGTACCATAGTCTGCCCGCTCTTAGATAATCCTACAGCATGTCTAAGAAAATGCATCTCTTGAAGAGATGCAGGGCTGCTATGTGGAAATCACTTAGAGTTGTCATGGGATCAGTGCCATTTGGGAGCAGGGGGAAGTTCTTTCTCAGGACTCCGCAAGAAGCAGTCTCCCAGCCCTGGCATGGCTTCTCAGGCAGCATACCTCTGGTTTCAAGACCCTGCTGCTTCTCAGTCCCTTGCTTCCCTGGTGATCTCTAGCACACCCACCTCCTTTGAGAGTTTTGGGTTTTTTTGGTCAGCTCCTGGGAAGGAGACGGAGTTTTCTTCAGAGCAGCACAGCAGACTTGGTTCCAAAATAGTCTTTATTGTGCCACTCAAGTTCCTTCTGCTCTTCCACAGACAGACACTGTCTGCCTTGGACTGCCATTTCTCCATTCCCCAGCTCTGACTCTTACTCTTTTTCTTGTCAGGCCCAGTCAGTCACTTCTGAAACAACACAGTTACAAAACTCTCATATAATCTCGGGACAACACTCCCCCAGTAAAATGAGATGAAGTCATGGGGAACCCATTAGAGGACAATTTCTGGCTCTTGCTGCCAAACCCAGACTGCCATATCTCACCGGGCTGAAAAGAGCATTAGGTTTCCTGCTTATGAGGCTACTAACAGCAAAGCCTGCTTATACCAAGTCCCCCAGATTGCCCCGGCTAGAACCTAGCCCAGCTAGCTGCCTTCATCACAGTGGTCATGCATCGTTGCCTGCTCAAGGGTGCTGCAGCAGTAGTGGTCAGGTAAAACTACCCTGTGTTAGGGCTCTCTGATCAGCCTAAAGCAGGCAGCAGAGTTGCCTTGTGCCTTGCAGCTCTTTCTGATCTGTTACCCCCAACAATTCTCCTGGAAACAGGTGCAAATGGAACTGTCCCTCTGCTCCTGGGAGAGCTGTGGGGTGTAAACCAGAAAGAGCTGCCTAGCACAAGGCAGCTCCTGCCTGCTTTAGAGGGTGATCAGAACCCTGTTATAGGAGTAGTGCACATGTGGCACAGCCCTTCCTGGGCTGGCTTTGCAGCAAAGGGCAGTTGCATTCCAATTTCGCAGCCTTACCCAGCTCAGAAGCACTTGCGTAAGCTGAGGCAGTGCCAGTAGTGTCTCAGCCAGGGGTGCCACCACACTGAAAAAAAGTGGTGGGATGCCTTCACCCTGAAAATCCATCTGATATAATCTCCATTTTTGAGAGATCAGTCCTAGAGGAGTGTCAGTAAAAAAAACGTTCCCTGCACTAAGATGAAAGATGACATCCATTAAAAAATTTTGAAAAGGAAAAAGTCACTCTGTAGCTTTTCTAGCTCTTGGAGTAGAGTGTTAAGAACAGATCGGTGAGTAGCATACCTTTGCAATTTTCATTGAGGTGTGATTATAATTCATAGAATCATAGAGAAGTAGGCCTGGAAGGGACGTCTAGAGGTCATCTAGTCCGTTCTCCTGCCTGAGGAAGGATCATCTCTATCCAGAGGATTTCATACAAATCCATTGTCTAACTTGGGGTTGGCAAAATGCCTGTAGCAACAACATGAAACCTAGAGTATTGCATTTGATGTGCAGCAAGCTCATCCTTATCCAAGGCTTATGAATCTGTACTGATGGGTGTTCTGAAAATAAATGCATCCTGCCCTGTAGTTAGGTATTCCAAAAGTCACTGTATTTCTCTTTGTACAGCTGATGGTGCAAGGCCCCTTAGACAGAAAAAGTATCTTGATGCTTTAAAAATGCATTGAGATGTTGGTGTCAACGGTGCATCTAAGCTTCCTGGAATGTGTTCCTGGATGTTTTTGAGTGCACATTACCCCCTGTGTGTGCTAGAAATATGCTATCAGAATTAATTGAAATGATTTTTAGAGGGAATTTCAAGTCAGTGGAATGTAATAACCTTTTGGAACTTGACTAATAACTACAGTCTTCATGGGGAGGATGTTGCTGGGCTTGGCTAAGAGCAATGGACTGATGCTGCTGCAGAGGAAACTTAGATTGGTGATTAGGAGGAACTCTCAGACTGGGAGGGTGGTCAAGCATTGGAATAAGCTACCTAGAGAAGCTGTGGAAGCTCTGTCCTGGAAATTTTCAGAAGCAGGTTGGACAGAAAGTTGGATGAGACTGTTTAGTCGGGACTGATCTTACTTGAGCAGGGGCTGAATTAGATGAGATGACTTTGAGGTTCCTTTCAGCCCTACTTTCCTTTGATCTTGTGAGTGTTTCTGAGATGGAGAGGAGAAGGGGAGTGTGGAGAAATGAAGACTCTCCCTACTGGTAACTATACTTACTAGATGCACACTGGGGGAAAGTAAACTTGACTGATTGGTGCTTTACCATTCTATGAATATCCTAATTGAAGCAGGCAAATAGCTAGACACTGGGTTGCTAGATTAGAAGAAACCAAGGTAATTACCTGTCCCTTCATTCAGTACACCTTTGCTGTTATGTCTTTGAAGTAGATGCTCTCACAAGTAAAAGGCCAGCTAAGAGGTCATGGATTGAACTAATCTGTTTAAGAGGCAGGCTGTGTCACATGGTAGGATTGATGAAAATGGTCATTACTTCAATGGGTAAATGAATTAAGAGACCCGTATGGGGACTAATTTGGTGCAGTTGCTACAACTTTTTCTTGAGTTGAGAAGGTGGAGAGAATTTCATTGTGTGCTCTTCCATATATCCTGAAGCAAGACTTATCCATCTGTCACCCCTCCCATAACCCCTTGCTCTATCTTGTTAGTCCACCATCCTGTAATACAGACGGGGGCCCCTGACTTGCCCTCACTTCCTTCACTGTCCATTTTCAGCCTGAGGCAGCATCTGGAACCAATAAGAAAGCAAAAGGAGCCTGTTGTGAGTGTAACTGTGGAGGCAAGGGGCTGGCAATAGAAGGGTTGGGCGGTTGAGAAGCATTCTACATAAGTCCTGCTTCTATCTTTTAGTAGTCAGAAACATGACCACCTGGCCCAAGTTTGAAAACACCAGGTAATCCCTGGGTGTCACTGGGATTGGTCACTTCCTGAAAGCTACCCTTTCCATGCTTTGGGTGCTATTAGATTTTGATGTTCTTGTTGTTCAGTTAGTGTGTTACGGCACTGCTTACTTAATATGCAGTGTTGTAATTTCCTTTAATAAAGGCCTCTTAGAGATCACTTGGAAAAAAGAGATGTTTTGAAAACAGTAACTGTTACACAAAATGTAAAACCTGATGTAAAATTGCAATGCTTTTGGAACGGGTTTGATTTGTAAAGCTTTTATAAATCTGTGATCAGAGTTCGCAGAGGGTGTAGGGTAATATTCCCATTTCTACAGAACTCTGAAGAAAATTAAAAAAAAAAAAAAAAAAAGAGGGGATCTTGTATCCATTTCATTTGTTTGTAATACCATGGAGATCTGCAGGCAAATCTAAAATCATAATATAGGATAAATGCTTGTAGAGCAGGGGTGGGCAGGCTGGACTCCATTCCCCAGCAGCCCCTGCAGTGGCAGCTCCTGCCCCGGTCCTGGTTCTGTGGCTTGGTGCTGTCGCAGCCCATGCTCCTGGGGTCTCCACAGGAGCTGTGGGCAGGGGCTGCTGGGAAGTGGGAGTCCAGCTGCTGGCCAGATCTGCCACTTGCCCACACCTGGTGACTTGCTGTTGGGACTAGTTAATGGGATGTTAATTACCATGTTAAGTGGAAGGATGCTCACATTTGCTTCACAAAATCTGAGGGGGGAAAGGAGGGCTAGATTTCTAAAGTAGTGACTTTTCAGTACTGTTCCACTTCACTTTTGCTTTTAATCTTTAGGTTCTGGGTATCACAGCATGGTTTCCTAACAAATTGAGTATTACTGGACTTTTACATCTCTCCACTTCCATTGTCTCTCTTAATCATGTTATAAGCAAGCAGTATTTATTTTCATGCTTGTAATACCGTCTTCATACGATTCCTGTTTTCCCTTCTTTCCTGTCTGTATAGATTCCTAAAACGAAGCCCAACTGTTCATTTCCTAAAAATCTACTTTGTAAGTCCTCACCGTGGCTCAGTGACTTTTTCAATTTATAATTTCTCTTGTCACTAACCATGCCTGCTTACCACTGTCCTGCTCCTGATAAATTGCTTGTATCTCTGACTCTGTGCCAGGGCTAAGCACTTCTCTGCTAATTTGTGGCCTGTCACCCCTACCCAGGTCCAGACATGTATAACTAAGACCAGAAATGATCTAGGCCTTCAGTAAATTAGCTGGATACCTTGATAGAGATTAAGAATACTTGGGCATGAAACGTACTTTCACTTCTGGCCTGTTACATAGTAGTTGCTTTTGTGTGGGCTAAAGCATGCCGGAGATGCAATACATTTTAATCATCATCTCAGGTTAGGGTTAGGTCCTTTACCAGTTTCCTCTTTCAGTAGAAGTGGTCTTATTTTTGTTTAATGTCATTATTTATGTATGTTTTGGGTCTTTAGTTGCTATGGGTAGCATTGTCCAAAACACCCATACCACATATTTAGTGACTTCCTTGAATCTAGATACATAGTCTGCAGGCATTCTGCTAGGATGTCAAAAAGTTACTTGTTTGATCCGATTTAATTTTCCTGTAGACTAACTGAATAGATTATTCTGTTTTACATTGTCCCTTGAACCATCATCATAGTTAAAAGGGCAGTTCTCCCTGAATATTTTAATCAATTGACAGTGTTAAATTACTGGAAAAGGTACATACAGCATTCACGTTTCTGGTCCAGGGGACAACCAGTTCAAAACTCTATAAGGCAGCAGTTCAAAAGAAATAGCTGGTTCTTCACTGCATGTAGCAGCTCAGTTAATTGGCTCCAGACTAATTGTTAAACACGAAGCATGAAAGAATCTGCACAAAATGACCCTCCTTAATAACCTCAGCTGTACCTTTTCACTTCTCTTGGCCTGCTTTCCTGCACTGCATTTGAAAAGTAGGGAAGTGTGTGCAGGCTGGACCCGGTGATCTTGTAAGGTCCCTTCCAGCCCCTAACATTTATGAATCTATGACCATTTTTGGGTGGCTAGAAAGAATAAAATAAAACAATATGCAACCTCTTAGGAAATTGATTTCAGTGCTGTAGCACTGAAGAAACTAAGCATGCTGCGTGGAAAAATGGTGATGTTGCTCTGGTTTTTTTTTT
>NW_005843712.1:60163-61260 GCF_000455745.1 Alligator sinensis | reverse complement strand
TGCAAAGTTTTGAGAGATTGAAAAAGGCGTTATGCGAAGATGATATAAATCACACCCCTGACTTTCAAAAACCCTTTATCTTACAGATGGACGCCTCGGAGACAGCGGTGGGTGCCGTCCTCACCCATGAAGAAGGAGGGAATGAGAGGCCCATGGCATACGCAAGCCGCAGACTACTACCAGCAGAGAAAAGGTATTCGACCATTGAACACGAGTGCCTGGCAATTCGGTGGGTGGTGGACCACTTTCGGTACTACCTGATGGGCAGGGAGTTCACGCTGGTGACAGACCATGCCCCACTGAAGTAGCTGAGCACAGCCAAAACCGATAATGCTCGGATCACCCGGTGAGCTTTAGCACTCCGACCGTATAAATTCTGCGTAATACACCGACCCAGAAAAGCCAATACAGTGGCGGACTTTTTGTCCAGGTGTGGAGATGTTTCGGTACTACCTGATGGGCAGGGAGTTCACGCTGGTGACAGACCATGCCCCACTGAAGTAGCTGAGCACAGCCAAAACCGATAATGCTCGGATCACCCGGTGAGCTTTAGCACTCCGACCGTATAAATTCTGCGTAATACACCGACCCAGAAAAGCCAATACAGTGGCGGACTTTTTGTCCAGGTGTGGAGATGGAGACCAGATCGAGGACCTAGGAAGTCGAGGAAAGGGACAACCCAACCCCGCAGGTACGACCCGGATGGGGAACAAAGAAGCGCCCCAAGGCATCTTAAGGGGGGGGAGGGTTATGTCCCAGGGACGCCGGGGTTAGAGGGAAACCCCGGTTCAAACCCAGGGGAAACACCTACTTACCCCTTGCAGGAGTCGAAGGCAGGGGCGGCACGTGCGCCGAGAAACCACCCGCGTGGCTTATCAGCTGTGCTTACATTCAGCTGGCGCCGAGTGACGTCAGGGAGAGGCGCCACCCGGAGGAAATAAAGCGCGGCCCTGAGAGCATAGAGGGGCCACAAGAGAACGCAGGAGCCGGAGGGAAGCCCGAGGCCGGAGGCAGGCACCCGCGGGGTGTCTCCGCTTTAGGCAGGGTAAACAGCAGCGGCATCGGGAGCGGTGAGGGCGAGGAGAGCCGCAGCGGCG
>NW_005843712.1:37952-59884 GCF_000455745.1 Alligator sinensis | reverse complement strand
GCAGGGCTACCGGCGAGGAAGCCGGAGGAAGATCCGGCAGGGATGCAGGCGAGGAAGCCCACAGGGGCAACGGGGCCTCGGGACGCGTAGTCCTCAGGCCAGTGCTAAGGGACTGAAGAACCCGCTATCTAAGGTGGCATTGGCCGGGGTGTAGGGGAGGCTGGAGCTCCATGAGTGCCCGCCAGAGGCGTGTTGGCACTGGAGGCCGCGGAAAGCTGGATCCCTCCTGCAGGAGCGGGGCAGACCCGGTTAGCGGCACGCGCCAAGGCAGCCCGGGAACGCCTCCTTGAGCAGAGGCGGGCACAGCCACTAGTAACAGATATTAGATAAATGGCACATTAGGTAATGTGCGGTAGTGCATATGTAGATCCTGACAGGGAGCGATTTTGCTCCCGGTCAGCCCAGGCAGCAGGGGGCCACTGCTACCTGGGTAAGCCCCGATGCAGCTCTAAGCTCCCCTGCAGCCAGCACAGCTCTCCCAGCCCCATGCACATCAGGATGGGTTCTGATGTGCATAAGGCTAGGAGACAGGTGCCCCTGCAGCCAGCACAGCTCTCCTGGCCCCATACAAATCAGGACTGGCCCCTGTGCCCCCTGCCAGCCCCCAGGCTGGCACCTGGGGAGCCTGGAGCTCTCCATGGCTGCTGCAGGGGGTAGAGCAGGCACAAATCTCCCATTGGGCACAAATCTGCTCTCAATAGGGCACATGTGTAGATGTGTTCTTGGCCACATCTTACTACACCTTATTTTACTGTGCAGTAACCTTACCGCACATTAATTGTACATGTAGACCCACCCTCTGAACATAAACTTTGGCTCTTAGGCATATTATATTATAGTGATACCTGAGATAGCAATCTCAGCCATATTTCCTTAAATATGGAATCATGTTATGTAATTCCATTCCCAAAAAAACTATATTCCACATTGTTTAATTTTCCCATGTATGTAAACAAATGTTAGTTTAATAACACTGTAATGCTGTAAACTGAAATTTGGTCAAAAATTATTTTTGTAAAAAACTACTTTTATAAAATCTAGAACTCAAACAAAATATTTAATAGTAGTTAAAACTCCAAAAAAAATAGTAGTTTTTTTAAAACAAATTTTGAGAAGTAGTAGTCTTATATAGAAGGCTTGTTTTCCCATTGTTCTTTTAAAATGTATTTTTATGGTTTTCTGTAATGTTGTAAGATGTTACAACATTAACAGTTATGAAACAATCTGTTTCAGTAGGGTTTTACCTAGCGTGTTTCTGCTTTTACGAAACTGTTCACTGATATTATATGAATTAGCCAGTATGGGATAAATTAGCAATGCTCTTCTCTCCAAGCAAATTATAAGGGGGTCACCTTTGTAATGCATTTTACTTTCAGTGGCCGACTGAATAAAAGTAATGAATTTCTTCTAATCTACTTTGCTTTTAAATAATTGATCTATCTTCGCTATTTGCTAACAGATTTAAAAATGTATTAGTATACCAAAAAAGAACAAGCAAGACAGCAATGTATTGACTCTTCTAAAGCTATGCTGTTATCATCTCCTAAATCACTGGCTTCAGACTACAAGCAACAAAGCATTCTTCCAAGGCAAAGTAAATATTTATTTTCTATTTCTAAGTGGTAATGAGTCAACAGTAGATATTTAATGATATTCTTTGCTCAAATCAATAATATACTATACTAAACATATGATATATATTTGCATGAGAAACAGCATAACCCATAGAACTAAACAAAATTATATTGTCATAATAATTATTACTCTGAGGTCAAGCAATTTCTGAAATTGACTTCAGTGATTCATTTTTGAAAGCAAACTTCTGTGTTTTTCAAGTAATAACTAACAGCTTTTTATATAAAGAAAATAAATGCTGGGGCCTTGTCAGTTTGCAGGATTGTTATTGAACAATATATAACATAGTTAATATGAATGTGCACATTTGATGTGACAGTATATTATTTGTAGAACCTCCCTTCTGCATGCAGGCTGATAATCTCAAACACAGCAATTGTTAGGAGCTAGATAGTCAAGCGGTCTGCATGCAATTAATGGATGAATAACCAAGACAATTGGATTGCTAAAAATAAAGCTTCAGTGGGGAAGATTTGCCAGTTTGTCAATAGTAACTAAGTCAGGCTTAAATCAAATTATATTTTCTTTCCTTAAATATGGAATCAGTCTGCACAGTCAATACTGTAGTTTTATAACATATTTGCTTTTCCTTCATCTTCAGTTCTTTTGAAATACACATTCTATTAAGAATTTTCTAATAAGACCACAAGCTTTATGAAAGTAAAAGAAAAAAATTAAATCACATTACCACCTGACTCTGGACTGAAGAAAGGGAATAGAACCTGTTCTAAGCCTGCTTTAGCTGCTTTTTCAGTTAGTCTTAGGCACTGGGGTTTCTGGCTGGTTCTCCTCTGCATTTCTCCCCATCCCTCCTCTCTCTTCCCAAGGCCTGAACCAAACTAGGAGCTGGAGAAATAGGCAAGAAATTCAGGGGAGTCTGTCTGATGAAGGAAGGGCAATGCAATAGCTAACAAAGCAAACAAATAGGCTAGGTACAGACACTCAAAAAGCCTGAGGTGGAATTGATCTAAATTACATGATTTTCTGTAAGCGGCATAGTTTAAATCAGTAGCAAACAGAACACGCTTTGGTGGGGGAACAAGGGGAGCAAATCTTAGACCAAGTTTCTCCATTTTTAAACTAGTCTGTGTGTGTTGAACTTCTTTCCTGTTACGGGTATAGACTGGTTTCTGATCACTTATACCGGTAAAGGCATAACACCTGTACCTGGCTGTAAAGAAGAGAATCTAAATGTGACATCCTTTAACAGGTAAATGTGTGTGTGTGTGTGTGTGTGTGTGTGTGTATGTTAATATATATATATACACAGACACACACACACAGACACACATATATATAGTGAGCTTGGGGTCATATTCTATAAAAAAAGGGCTTACCCTTGTGAAATGCTGAGTGTCTTTGATTCTCAGTGACTTTAAAAAAGATTAACCTTAATGGGAGTTGAGGTCATTTATCATTTCACAAGAGTAAATCCCAAAAGAGCTCTTATAATTTGTAACTTGAAGTAGGACTTATTAATTACCACATGATATTTTTACAAGATCAAGATTGTACTGGTTAGTCACATTTAGGATGTATCACATTTAATATGATTATTTTAAAAGGTCAGACTTATTAATCTTATTCTCTTGAACAGGAGTTAAATCTGTTATAAAAATATGTCTGCTATGTTAATAAATAGGTGCATGTGGCTTTTAATTGATTTTATTTGGCCTCCAACATATATTTAATGCACAAGGCAAGGACAAGTGAACAGAACTGTATGAAGTCTTCACTAAATGCCAAAAAACAGAATATTTCATTACTACAGATTGTTAATGATAGGACATCTCACTGAACCAGTGCTACAATGTTTATCAGCTACATATACAACACTTCCTCCAGATTATGGGAACAGCTATGGGCAGCAAAATGGCCCCACAGTATGCCAAACTTTTTATGAGCCACTTGGAAGAAGACTTCCTCAAGAACTGCACCATCAAATCCTTGCTATACTTAAGATATATCAGTCCAAATGATGACATCTTCATCATTTGGACTGAAAACCTACAATCTCTGAT
This sequence comes from Alligator sinensis, assembly GCF_000455745.1. Lineage (NCBI taxonomy): Eukaryota > Metazoa > Chordata > Crocodylia > Alligatoridae > Alligator > Alligator sinensis. The sequence continues at coordinate 56,228 of NW_005843712.1, read as the reverse complement.
TGAGTTCCATCAGAAATTCAACAATCACCATCCCTCCATCCAACTTTCTCTAGAATACTCCAGCACCAGCATCTCCTTTTAAGGCACGATGATCAGTATCCAGAATGATAAAATACAGACCACGTTGTACAAGAAACTCACAGACCAACATACATATTTGCACAGAACCAGCAATCACCCTAAACACACCAAAAAAGCTGTGATATACAGCCAAGCCCTCAGATACCACCGAATTTGCTCTGAAGAGAACAACCGGGATTGCCACCTCACCAATCTTAAAAAAGCTTTCACCCAACAAGGACACTCCTCTAGAGAGCGAGATTTTTGAAAGAGCCACCCGGATACCACGTGAAGAACTGCTGCGGTACAGAAGAAAACCCCCCACAAATCGCACACCGCTGGTTATGACATATCACCCCTCCCTTGAACCTGTACGGAAAATCCATCAAACTTCCTCAAGCTCAGAACACACCCAAAGGATCCAGACCGTGCCATGACAAGAAATGCAAAACCTGCCAACACATCTCCACCACCCCCACAATCACTACACCCCACAACAGAGCCATCAGCATCCCTGGATCTTACAGCTGCACCTCCAGAAATGTAATATACCTCATCCAATGCATCAAATGCCCTGATGGAAAATATGTAGGAGAGACCAAACAACACCTGTGCACCAGAAGGAATGCACACAGGAAATCTATCAAAGACAGAAATACCTAATTACCTGTGGGGGCACATTTCTCACAAGAAAACCACTCTCTCTCCAATCTCTCAGCAATCTCTCAGTCCTGATCCTCAAAGGAAACTTACACAACACTACCCAGAGATGAGCCTATGAACTCCACTTCATCAACCTTCTGAATACTAAAAATCATGGACTAAACATAGACATTGGATTTATGACACATTATAACCTGCCTGACATCTGACTCCCCAGGTATCTCTCCACTTTCATCCCCCTTATTTCTCTTTCCCCCCATCCCCAGCCTCTCTCTCACCCATTGACTCCTCAATCTACATTTTCACTGACTACCTGTCTTGTCTGCATCCCAGCCCAGCCACTGGCTTCTTTACTTTTCATTCCATCCAGGAAGAGCACGCACCAACTGCTGAAACTTCCTTAGCCTGACAAAGGGTTTTTGAATCCAAAAGCTTGCTTAATAATTGTTTTCCAACTATTTAATTTGGTCTAATAAAAGATATCAGATTCACCCAAAGAACCTTGTCAGCTACATGAGCATTTTAAAGTTCATGAGCTGTTTAAAAGAGCATTATTTTATAAATCAAGAAGACTGAATCATAGAAGGCATCATTATAATATCTAAACATGAGAATTTGACTTCTAACCTAAAGATATGTAAAACTACTGTTACCATTCAAAAACAAAACAAAAACCTCACCATCAACAACAAAAAACCCCAACAATCCCTTAGTTTACTAGGGACTACAAACTTTTAACTGTATCTCTTTTAGTCTTTTGTATGACTTTCTGCATAGAACATAAAAAGAAAATAAATTAACTGGGTTCTATTGAAAATAAAACACCTGAGGCACATTAATATGAAAACTTGTGTATAATTATTTTTTAAATCAGATGAACTTTGCCAAGTTTGATCCTTCAACCTCTAATCTTTAAAGGAATGTGTGCCATTGAAATCAGAAAGACTACATGCACTAAAAAGTAGGAGTGTCAGAATCTGGTCACATATTAATTAGGATCTCTCTCATATAAATCCTTCTTCTTGTTTCTCAGGATTGGTATTACATGTCTGTTTTCTTTTTCTTTTTTGAAGAGGATTTCAAATATGTGGTCAAAGGCGAGTTGCATAACAACAAATTAACTGATGTTTCAGGAAACATTTTACTTAAATGTTCAACAGAGCTACGTTACAGCTATAATGTTATAATATACTATTACATATTTTGAGTCTTTAAAATGTAGTTTATAAATGAGTCCCAATCAATCTTATGCAAGCTGACCAAGTAGTAGCTGGCATGTTTATTAAATGTAAAAATTAAAGCATTCCCCCAGAATACCCCTAAAAATGACAGAGTAACTAGGCTATCATTGTAGAGGCAGAGTTGTTTAATAGTTTGTTAAGCAAAACTTCTAGTGACTTCGGTGTGGTATTAACTGAGTATGGACTACAAATTGACTTATTTTACGTAAGTTTCTCTCTTCCACAGTCTCCTCCAGTCAGGCTTCTGGGGGAAGCAGCTAGACCACCCCTGATTGGCCAGCAACGACAACATAGTTATTGTATATGTTTATTGTTGTATTAAGTGCGGCATATGAAAACTATGAAAGTTTGAATAATGTACAAGACAATGGCTGGGGCAAGACTGGACTGTGGTGGCTTGCAACCCTTTAGGCATTGAGACAGTGGAGTGCTTGCGATACCTAAGACCAGACCTGTGCCATAAAATAATAAAAGTGGTTAAAATTGTTGGCAGAGTCCTGATGCACTCATCACACGTGTACCTAAGAAAGTCCTTTAAAGAAAGGCTGAGCCAGTGAAGGCAAGGAAACTGCATATGCAGTTCAATTGACCTAGTAACTAAAGAAAACAAAAGACTAAATATCCGTCTCAAAAGAAACCTGTAAAAGGAGCACTGAATACAGGGAGGGTGTTCTGCATGTGACATCCTCACAGTTCTCAAAACAGGCATCCAATGTCACTCTAAGGTGTTAAAAATGTCTAAACCATTCAGTGTATGTCTAAAGTTATGAGCTACTGCAAATGTACCCATTGATAAACAAATACCCCAAAACAAGTTTGGTGACACCTGTAAGTATCCTGTCTGACACTCAAGGGCCATCATCTGTGGTTGACCTGTAATTGCAGAGCCTGCAGAAACACACAGTCTTTACACCTAGGCAATCAAAAATAGGAGCCAGACAATTAACAGTTATGATATGATGATCACCCTTTTCCTCCCTGTTTTGTTCAGACTTTAATTGGCCAACCATCAAGGAACATGCTTTAAAGAAACAGTATAAAAAGTAAGCAGATTTGTCAACAAATTATGTGCAGTCCAGACCAGAAGCCATCCTGCAACCCAGACAACAAGTGAAGGACCCACATTTTGAGGCTGTACAAGAACTGCTTCCTGCCTGCACTGGGTAAAGATCTCTGTGCAGCTAAGATAATACTAAGGACTAATAGCTTATTTTATATTGGGAAAGAGCCTTTTCTGTCATTTAGTTTTTTAACTTGTTGATAGTTATAAAAGCAAGCCTTTCTGCCATTCATGAACCAAGTGTTGTGTCAATTCATAAAGCGCTAGGTTAGAAATTCGGTTTTTAAGTGCAACATTAAGAGAAAGACATACAACCTGACCAGTTAATCACACTTGTTTTTGTCAAATGCTATTTAAGTGCTGTTATATCACTCCTCACCTATTTTGTGATGATAATGGTAGAACTGTCCATCCAGAGAAAATACAGTATGTTCAGACAGGAACCTGTACTGTCAGAGGGATCAAAGGCATTACTGCTTAAAATGAAACTGCAATTTTGTATGGTACCTCAACTTTTTGATTTTTCAGGAGCTTGAGGGGGAAGAAGAATATAGTTTCTTATTTTTTTTAAATATTTGGAAAATCTCAGTAAGAATGGACTGTAGAAAGACCACGCCGCAAGATATAGCGCAAGCCTTAAGAGCTGTTCTGAATAGTATCACAAATGACACAGTATGTTCTCAGATTCTAGCTAAGGCATTTTTCACCCTTGACATTTTATAGTGGCTGCTTGAGACACTGTTCAGTAGAACTTCTCAGATCACTATGAATTTCTGCTAAGCATCTTGATTACAGCTCTAGGCTTCTTTAGACCTTATCAGTCTGGGCAGCCTGAGTACCTTCTGTTAGATAGCTGTGCTGCTGCTGAAGGATCAGTTGGCTCAACAGTCCCTAAAGCTTTTTTTTCATAGCTCTCTATTCCCTAGTGTCTCCAGATGTGGCAGTAATAAAGCCAGTATTTGAATTTACTTGGCTGTGACAGTTCAGCATGCATTCCCCTGTCCTTCCTTCCCCCCCACCCTACTTCACAGGAGCCAACCAAATTTTTTTTGGAGAGTGCAGGGTATTCTCTCTTATATCTGGTAGTTATTAGTATATGAACAATCTTGCATGATATTCAAACCATGGACCAATCTCTTTTAACCCTTTAAATCACAGACTAATTTTCTTTATCAGCAAAATTCAATGGAAGTGGATTATCTTCTTGTGGTTATAGATGTTTCCTGTCTGCATATTAGCTAGCAGAAGACAGTTAACCCATTCTTCACCATCAAAACTTGTATCTTTATGGAAGTGTTCAGCATTTGACACTTGCATGTATTTATTGCTTCCTGGAGCTTCTACTACATCTTCAGAGACTGAGGATCCAGTCTGTAATTGATGCTTGACTTCTAACCAGGGGCTATAGGAAAATGCATTACCTGAGAACATTCATAAATAAAGGTTTCAACATTTCATAAGTTTCATAGATTTCATAAACATTAGTGCTGGAAGGGACCTCATGAGATCACTGGGTCCAGCCCCCTGCCTAAAGGGCAGGAAGTCAGCTAGGGTCAGATGACCCCAGCAATATAATCATCCAAACACTTTTTGAACGTGTCCAGAGTAGGTGCTTGCACCATTTCTGGAGAGAGTCTATTCCATACTCTGGAGACTCAGACAGTAAAGAAGATTTTCCTTGTGTCCAGTCAAAAATGGTCTTCCAGCAGTTTGTGACCGTTGGACCTTGTCTTCCCTTGGGGTGCTCTGGTGAACAAATGCTCTCTCAGATCCTGATGCACACCTCTGATATACTTATAGGCTGCTGAGCCTACACTTTTCCAAGCTGAAGAGCCCCATGCCTCTCAGCCTATCCTCCTAAGGCCTGTTCTCTTGACCTCTACTCATGCACACGGATCTCCTCTGGACTCTCAAGTTTTTCCACGTCCTTCCTAAAGTGTGGAGCCCAAAACTGATGCAGTACTTTAGTACACCAAGGCCGAATAAAGTGGGAGGATGACATCTTGGGTCTTTCTTGAGATGCATCAGTAAATGCAAGCTAGGTTTTTATTTGCTTTGCCAGCTGTGGCATCACACTGGTGGCTCATTCATCATGTGGTCAATCATGATCCCCAAGTCTCTCAGTCATAGTGCTAGTGAGTGTAGAACTGCCAAGCCTATAGGTATGCTGTGGGTTCTTTCTCCTAAAGTGGAGCACCTTGCATTTCTCTATGTTGAAAGTCATCAGGTTTTGATCCTTCCACTTTGTGAATCTGTCCACGTTGGCCTGAATCCCCAGCCTATCCTCTAGTGTGACCTCACTTCCCCATAATTTGAGTCCACTTCTAACACCTGAATCCAGGTTGTTTACGAATATGGTAAAGAGTACTGGTCTGAGTACTGAACCCTGTGGGACGCCACTGGTCACAATGTGACATGTTGACTTGGTTCCATCACAGTGCAGAGCATTAAGGACCCAGCTAACTAAAGGTGTTTACATACTGCTATAGAGAGAAATGAGTGAAAAGTTTGACCTGCTGTCTCACAAAAAAATCTAAAATCAATCTGCTTCAGGGCTATGTATGATGAAAGTCAGCCAGCCAGAAGATGAACTCATATACATTTCTTCCTTGCTTCTCTATTTTTCACCCATGATTCTCAGGCTTAGTAACCCATATGCTTTTCCAAAGTCTAGAAGTCCATATTTATAGTAATGTCCCAGGTTAGCTTTTAAACCGTAAGTGCTTGGGGACAGGGCCTGCTATTTACTGTGGATCTGTACATTACATAACACATTACAATACACAAAAATGTGTATTAAATAATAATAATATTCATAATGATCAGCCTTATCAGGAACATGTCCACAAAGGACTAAAATGTAGGTGCTAGTAGCAGTCATTACTAATTTGCTGCAGGATCTTAGAACTATTAGTCAAGTGAAGAGAATACTTAACTTTGTAAAGTACTTTGAAAGGCACTTTACTACTGCTTGTTTTATCATTGTATCTTGGTGACTTGATCTCTAGAAGCTTCTTATTCAGCCAGCATCATGCCCTAGGTATATTTTTCTGTGGAAGTATTAGTGATGGAGTGTTTGGCCTCTATCATATGTTTCGATAAGGGGTAGTATTATTATTATTACAATGCTCAAAAAGGTGTTACACCTTAGTTTGGCAGAACCCACTTACATGTGTCTTAAATCTAGCCATCTGAGAGGGATATTTTTCTCCCTGAAATAGCAAGTACAGTCCTGCTCTCAGAGACATTGAACTTTCAAGCCAGAAGCAAAAAGACTTCTGAAAAAATCAGGGACAAGTTGTCCCAGTGAAAACAACTAAAAAAAAAAAAAGTCCATGCACAAAATGAGCGTATATTTCTGAAAATTTTCCTCTTAGTTAATTTTTACTATAAGGACAATGGTTCTGGATAAAAATTCCTGAAACAAGGAAATTACAATCCTGACAATTCTATTTCAATTGATCTGTAGGGGGTTGACATTTGGGTAAAATTTAAACAGTATTTTCATAAGTCTTTGTAATTTCAGTCTAGGAAAATTTAGCTACTTCCATGAGACACTACACTACAGCTTCTTGCTATGAAAATGTCAACATTCTTCTTGGGTTTTTTTTAAATTTGCCCCCAGTTGAATCTCACAAGCACTGCAAAGAAAACAGTCTTTCTGTGTGAAGATGAAGAAAGAAAGAAAAGAAGTAAAGAATTGGAATTAAAATTCAAAATTGTTTGACACCTATAGTTTTCAAAAGATCATTTTCACTATAGAAATATTATTTGTATTTTTTTTAGCAAATGCTATTTTAAAAATTATGTTGTTGACAATGATCATTTTATGCATTTCTATGACTCATTGGGATACTTCACACTTTCCAAGAGCATCCTTATGTAAAACTTTTAAAATATTTTTTAGGATGCCACACTATTATGAATAACATGATTATGCTATAAATTACCCAATGTGCTGCCAGCCTTAATTTTGGCATTCCGTAACTTTTGAGCACCTGCAACCACAGTATAGGTTTTCTTTTTTAACCGTGGTTTTGTTTGGGAGCGGGAGGAGGTGAACACACAAATGCACGCTTTCTCAATTTTTTTATTAAAACCCACCAACTTGCCTTTTGCCCTTCCCCAATTAGATATAGACACCTACAGATATGCTACACAAACTTCTGCTAGAAGGAGAATTTGATAGCAAAATTAGGTAATTCTATATGCCAAGGAGCACACATCCCAAGGGGATGTCATGCATACCTCAGTGATGTTTGCACCCAAAAGCTTGCTAAGTACTGTTTTCCAACAACTCAGTTGGTTTAATAGAAGATATCACATCTATCCAAAAACCTTGCCTGCCTGCCTCAGTAGTGAGTTTTACTGATACCTGCTGACAGTAAAGGAATGGTGAAACTTGGGAATTCTAGATTTCATTCCAGGCTCTGAAAGAGGTTGTGGTCTAGCAAAGGGCTGTCCAACTTCCAGGCAGGTGGGAACTGCACACCACATAGGCCACAGACCTGGTAGCTGCACATTGTGTAGATGGGCTCCCTCCTTTTACACAGGTTGCTCAGAGTACCCCCCAGCTCTGCACAAAGTGTGGGCAATGCAGCTCTCCCCCTTTCCTGGCTGTGCATGCTGTGCAGGATGCCCACTCTCTGCCCCTCACCACATGCACAGCACAGGCAGCCCAGGTTCAAGGGTTTAGGAAGAAAGCACCCAGGTAGAATTGGGCTCTGTAGCAAAATGTTTGTGGCTTTTGTTCTAATGCCAGACACCTGTAAGTTTTGGCGTCTGTTCTAGAGGAGTGTTTGGATACTTCTTTTCTTTTTCACTTTCTTTTACCCAGTGAGAGTTCAATGCAAAATACAAAATCTTCCCATCTTATTTCCTGAGGATGAAGGTGCTCATCTAGCAGGAGAAAAATATGGGTATGAGATCCATGGGTCTGCTAAGCTCCCATGTCTTGTGAGACTGTCCTGACAGATAGAAAACACTACCTGAAGGAGTGGGACATGGAGTTGCAATTATTTCCTCCTTTCTGTGAACTCAAACCAACATATTCCAACTCCCAAGACATGGTCCTAAACCACGAGTCTCTTAGGTAAGCTGTGGCTAAGCTTTCCACCCCTCCTTTTGCAGCTGTCTCAATTTACCACTAGCAAGGCCAGGAAAGGAGGGCACAAGACAGCCCAGTTGGCTGAGCAATTGTCTAGGATTGTAAGTAGTGGTGTCACCTCTGTATTCCTACAATTCCATTACAATCCCAACACTGTACCTGCTCCAAACCACAAAAGGAGACTCAGACTCCACTCCAACCTGCTACAATACCAACTTGGGGACAAGGATCACAGAATTCTTCTGGTTTTCACCTATAGCCCCCATCATGAACAGCTGAGAGACATCACTAATGATCTCCAACCCCTCCTGGAAATGGATGACCATCTCAAAGTAGTCATGGGGAACAAACTTGTCCTGGCTTACAGAATGCCTCCCAAGCACAAACAGCATCTCACGAGCAACAGACTAACTCTCATCCTTATTGAGACAGTAGCCCTTGCAATGGACCCAAATGCCTGATGTACCCCCGTTTCAATACAGACCACATCATCACTGGACAGAATAACAAAGAGTACAGCATTTGAGGTCCATTCACCTGCAACTCTACCAATGTCACATGTTGGACAGATGAAGTGATCACTATATGTAAGAATGAATGAACACCCACCTGACATCAGATTTTAAAAGACACAAAGGCCTATGGCATAACACTTCAATCTCCTTGGGTATTCTATGATGGACCTCAGGATTGCTGTTCTGAGGCAAAAAAAAAAAATTAAATCCAGTTTGAACAGGAAATTGTGGAACAAGAAATCATCCACAGACTGGATCATGTTAAGTATGGTTTAATCAGACTAAGGCTTCTTATCCCATTACCTGGATTACCTTTTGTAACCTCTTTGTTCCTACAGGTTCTTTGCCTCTCTCACCACTTTCCTTCCTTCCCCTTACCCCCACCCTTTCCTTCCCTCCCCCTCTCCCTCCTTCCCTCCCTTCCTTCCTACATTTTATATTCAAATCCCTCCCTCCATTTTATACATTGCTGTATGCTTCTTCTTTCCCAAGATGTGATGAAATGAGCTCAGGTTCATGAAGGCTTGTGCTCTTTATATTATTTAGTTAGCCTATAAATAGGGTGACCTTATTATGGTTAAGGGTATCCGGGGAAGGGGTGCTGTCACTGTGCATACATGTGCACACACACACCAACCATGAGGCTCCCAGGAAGCCCTGATGGCAGGGTGGGGCAGGACTGTACAGAAGTTCATGGCCAGGCTCCATCTCCCACATGCAGAAGCTGGACCCACCTGGGAGCAGCCCCTCCACTTCATTGCCAGCAGACACCCAGGGATGCCACATGTAGCCCAGGGCCTTGTCAGCAGCCACAGCAGCAGGGCACAAGGCTGTATCAGTGAATTTTGGGGTGGCTGCAGCCCCCGCTTCTGCCCCATAGCTCCCCTCCCAGCACAGCCACCACCCACCCCAAGTGCAACCCCGCACCAGAAAGAGCCTGGTGCAGCCACAGCCTCAGCCCACAGCGGCAGCATGCCCTTGCCCTGTGTGAAGATCCAGGGGCATGCACCCCCACATGCTCTCCCAGGGTATGTGCACTGGCAGGAACTGCCCCCACCAGACAAGCCGCTCTCAGTTCCTTTCCACGTCCTGCCTCCACTGTGCAGCACCTGCCCCTGCTCCATTCCCTCCCTCACCGCAGGGGCCTTGATCTCTCCCCCACATGCCCCTTCCCTCACAACAGATTTACCAGCCAGACAATGCTCTCCAAGCTGCCTGGCTTCATATCAGCAATCAAATCAGTATCGGCCGATATGGCTTGTTAAAATTTGGCCATCGGCACTGGCCCAAAAATTTTCTATCAGTGCACCCCTAGTTCTCATAATTGGAGAAGAGGCACTGCTGGCTCTGCCTATGGCTATTGTACCCAATACTCTGAACCCCACTCCACAGCTTTGGACACTTTGGATTTGTGTATAAAGTTAATTTCATCCTCTGGAGCACCATGGCTTATAACTAGATAACTCCAATGAAACATTTTTCTCTTGGAATTTACTGACATGTCAGAAGTGAAAGTTTGCATGGTGACTGTTCAGCATCAAAAGGCATTTGAAAAGAAACCAGGAGACTTGTCTGGTTTGCTGCCAGTGTATCTGCCCATTTTCTTGGTAGTCTACTTGCAGGTTCCAGTTCCTTGGCAGTCTGTCTGGAAAAAGGGTGCATGAATGCCCTGCCTCTTATGTTTCTACCTTCAGGGTAGTCTAGCAGGCAGAGTGATTCAGAACCCCAGGATTTCCAGGGCCTACATCGGTGGATACGTGGATTTAAAATTCAGAATAGAAAAGGCAATAAGACATCCAACACTGGCATTTAGAATTGGTCTTCCGGGTTGCCCCTCAACTAATACCAAGCCAAATGAGCCCCATCCTAATTTATATCTGTGTACCTGTTGTTCCTTAAGTGGAAGAAGTAGTATGCAAATTACTTATCTCTTCTTTTCATTACACATGTAGAGACAGGAATTAAGGGGCAGAAATCAGGAAGCTGTGAGTTTCCTTCTAACAAACTTCCTGTACTTGCAATGTGCATAGCCCCAGTGAGTTCCAAACACAATGCAGAGAAGGGACAGTTAGCGGGCAGGCTTGACCATGAAATTCAGAGCTTTCAGGCTCAGCATGGAAATTCCTTGTGGTTAACCCTAGAGATTTTCAGTGTAGATAGCTGGCATGCCTGAGCTTGAAGGCAGACTTAAGGTCAGCTCTGAATAGCAGTGTAGTAGGTATACCTCTAGGAACTGGGATCCTTTCTACTGTTACGTTCAAGGAAACTGTACCTTCTAGCATAATTTGAGCCATTAACTTTCCATCTAAAAAGATTTTATAGCTATGAGAAATGTCAGACAAACCTTGAGGATATTATTTTGACTTGACTGCATTTATTTTTAAAGATAGGGCCCTGGAGATACAGGCTGATTGGTAAGAGAGGATGCGTTTTATTTTGGAGCAAGAGATTTGAAATATTCTTTTAAAACATTCAAGGACAAAGTTATTTCTTCACACATTAGGTTACGAGATAAGACCTTTTACAGTTTTTGAGGCTCAATGACTCGTTTGTTTGATCAAAGACATTTTTGTAAAGTACATATTAAAGTTGTAAGCATGTCTCAAAACTCTCATCTTGTATTTCACTTGCATGTTATTGTCAAGAGTGATCAAAGTATTCTGTCAAACTAGTCAGATACTAGGTACATATTTTCCCGTTTTAAAAAGCAAATTAAAATATGTAATAAATACATAGTTCCCTCTGCTTCTTACACAGCACACTGCAGTATGGAGGGTATGTCTAATTTGAAGGACTCCTCTTGTAATACATTAGTACTTGGAAGCTGGAGGCTGTTGAAAGTTCTTCACAGGTGCAGATCATGGCCATTGAGTTACACACAAATCTATGGAAACAACCTGGACCATGTGGCTCCTGTTCCTACATTGTTTACATCTATGAAATGGCAGCTGTTATCATGCTATTAGTCTCCCACAGTGCTCATGTAACCTCTTGAAATGCATACCGCTCCCTTCACCCTGGAAAAAGAAGCACCTCCTAAGCATTTAAAAATAGATTATTGCTATCTCCCACTTATTTTTATTGTTCCAAGCCTAAAGAAGAAGTCACTTGAATCATTTATGTGGGGGTGGCAAACTGAAAGATGAAGTCATGCCCCTTTTTTCTGGTTTATGTTCATACATCACAACTGATTCTTCTGGCCAAATGCTGCCCACACTTAAAACAAAAGCAGTAGTGTTGCATTGGTCTGATTCCAGCAATGTAACTGTGGGAACAATTTGTAAATAACAGGTTTGCAAACTAAATGGAATTTAACAATTCTGTTGAAGTTGCACAAGCCAAACTATAATCTAGTTTCTTCTCCTAGAGCTTTGGTGCTTCTGCAGTGAAAACATACAGTTAAATCTTTTTCACTAAGCACATAAGAAGCAATCTGCTGTTTAAGAAATGTTAGTCTTACATAACTGCTTTTCAGGCTAGAACTTCATTTTGAGCAATCCAAAATAAGCAGCATATCAGTCATTCCTCCTAAAGCTGTGTGTAAAAGAAAATTTGCTGTAGGTCTATTAAATTACTTAATAGCTTCCCCCTTATCCATTTTGCTGTGGGATAGGAGAAACATTTCTTGGGCTAATATAACTATTCTTCCCATTTATGAAACTAACCATGCAGAAAGTACTTAGTTTGTTAAGTTTTATCAAGGTTTCTCAATAGCTTTCCTTCCTTATTAGCATAATTGCAGTTGATGATTGCTAAAATAAAGTTTTAAAAGTGTTTAAAAGTATTTACAAACTAATGGAAATATTACGTCCTTATTTTCAAGATTTGTTTTTTAATTTCTATAATATTTTTAAATGCCATTTAAAATGGACCCATTGCTGTGCCAAGTGCATACCTCATCATTATGTTTGTGTTACCATAAAGTCCTTGTGAAATAGGAGAGCATAGGCTCATATGAAAGTAGAGATGGAAGGGACCTCATGGGGTCATCTAGTCCAGCCCCCTGCTCAAGGCACGATCATCTCTGACTAAACTGTCTGTTTAACTTGCTCTTGAAAATTTCCAGGAATGGAAATTCCATACCTTCTTTAAGTAGCCTGTTTCAGTGCCTGACCATCTTTATAATCAGAAAGTTTTTCCTCATCTCCAACCTACATTTCCTCTTCTAGTCCATTGCTTCTAGTCCTGCTCCTTATGGACATAGAGAATAATCCATTTCCATCCTCTGTGTAATTGCCCTTCAGGTATTTGAAGACTGTTAACAAATCTCCCTTCAGTCTTCTCCTCTCTAGACTAAATAACCCTAGTTCTTTCAGTCTTTATCATAAGTCATGTTTCCCTGGCCTCTAATAATTTTGTCACTCTCCACTGAAATCTTTCTGATCTGTCCACATACTTCTTGAAGTGTCCCAAAACTGGACACAGCACTCCAGGTGAGGCTCACTAGTGCTGAATAGAGTGGAAGAATCGCTTGCTTTGATTTGCAAGTGACACTTCTATTACAGCCCAGTTTGCTCTTGGCTTTTTCTGCAACAAGAGCACACTGTTGGCTTATGAATTCCGCTTCTGGTCTACTGAAACATGTGGTTCTCTGCCCTACTGTAGCAAAGCCACCAGTCATTCCTCAGTCTATTTATGCATGCAATTACTTAGACTCAAATAGGATACCAAATTGCATGTGTCTTTGTTGAACCTTATCTGGTCGCAGACCTTTTTTCCAGCCTATACAAGTCATTCTGTGTTTTAGCCTTACTCCCCACTCAACTTGGCGTTATCTGAAAATTTGCCAAGCACTCAATCTCATCCTCAAAATCATTAATGAAGATCTTAAACAATGCTGGACCCAGGATTCTGCGGAACCACTGGATAACTCCTGCCAACTAAACATTGAATCATTGATGACAACTCACTGAGTACAATGATCACACCAGATATATACAGACCTCACAGTACTTTAACCTATTCTGTATTTCCTTAGCTTGTTAATGAGAATGTTGTGGAAGACCATATCAGAAGCCTTGCAAAAATCAAGGTATATTACACCCACTGCTCTCCCCGAATCTACAGAGCCACTGTATCATTATCATCACAAAAGCATCATCCTTCCCTTTTTACAGACAGGGAAATGACTTGCTGAAGATCACAGGGGAAGTCTATAATGGAGCAGAAAACCCCAAATTTTTGGTCAGAATCTAGTCCTCCATCCCCTACATACAAAACATACTGCAGGTGCTATGAATGATGGATATTTTCTTTACTTTCTGCTACAACTTTTTTGTCATAAAAAAATAGTAAAAAAATCTAATCTAAAAATTCAGTGATATAGAGTTGCATGATTTTGAACCTTTCTGCATAGCATGGTGTACTCTTTGTCCTAAATCTAAATAATAAGAGTAATATTAAGTATGGTTAATTATTAATGATATGGTTAAGCTCACCATGGAGAAATGGTGAGGTTATATTTATATAGAATCTGGCTGAAAAAATGCTAAAACTCTCTACAGAATTGGAAACAACTTCAGAACTCTCTGCCAGACATATGGCTCAATGCTTAGCAGTAAAGTCACATTAAATCTATTTTGCATTTATTGCTTGTGCAAAAGCACTGGCTGCCTAAATTGAGGAAGCTAATTTTTTCAAAGTCCAAACTGGACCTATTGATTTCTGTTACATTCCACAAACATAATACTTCCTACTATACCTATAACCCAACACACTTAAAGAGTATGGAAATCAAATTCTGAACTGCACACTTCAGATTCCTTGACCAAACTTCTGACACAGAAGCAGAATAAAAGAAAATGGGAAAGACATGCTGAAAAGTACAAGTTTTAAATCCTATCTCCCCTATTTCCTGTGAACATTTAAACACAATCTTAACTTTTACCACTGGAGGAGATTAATTGACTTCACTTTGATGGGATTACTTTCACAGTTAACTTTAATTGCATATGCAAGAATTTGCATGACTAAGGCCTAGGATTTAACATCCAAATGCCCAGAAGACTTAAACATGGTAATATTGAATGTTTCCATGCCTTTCTTAGGTGCCTACATTTAGGTGAATGCCCATGTTAGGTGCCTAAGAATGGGTTTCACAACAAGTAGGGTACTTGATAAAGGAGGAATACAATGTACACATTAGGCAGCATTTTAGATACCTCCCTATTGGATTTCTCATGACTTTAGGCACTTCACTGCAGCATATGCAAAACTGGGATTCACAGCCATAAGTTCCTTCCTAGGTTTAGGAGCTTAAAGACATATCTTCAGGGTATTATTGACTGTTTATGCTTTTCCTTTTAAAACATGACTGGAGGAATATGAGGTGCTGGCTCCTTTAATATAGAAGCCTCAAGGCTAGAGCATTTGATCCAAAAATGGGTGACCTGCATTCACTGACTTCCTCAGTCTGGGGGTGGGGGGGTGGGGTCAAATCCAAATCCGTCACCTCCCAAGAGTGTCCTAGCCACCTGACTTGAGGGAAACATAGACTGGGGCACTTGCTATTGCTCCTATTACAACAGTACCATTGTACAACCAAGAATGCAAGATTCATAGCGCCATAGAACCTACAAGCAAAACGGAGCTGTGCCCAGCCCATTTTCTCTGGCTATCCACAAATCTACAAATGGTAGTATGCATTACTCTCATTTTATATGGGATATATATTTTATACGTACATTTTCAAATGAACTTACCAGAAAAATGTTAATATTGTAAACTGAGTAATGCAACATAGATATTATTACTTAGTTAAGCTTCACTAATGAGTTAATATCTAACCCACACACACCAAAAGGGAGTGGTTGTTAGGGCTCAACCTATACTTGTCAGAATTAAATAGATTGAAAGCAAACAAAAAAATTGGGTCAAAGTAAGATTAAAGTAGGGAATTGCTGAACAGTCAGTGCTGACTGATACTTTGATTAGTAAAATTAAGAAACAAAAAGAGAAAGTAAATTCTTACATGCCTTTTTTTTAAAGCTTAGAAATAACCCCTCCCTCCCATGTCACTACATTCAGAGCTTGTACAAAGCTTGTACAAAGAAAGCATTTGTTAGCAAACTGATGTTTTACTATGCTAGGTACGTTTTGAGCTAAAGGGCTGGTTTTCTAAATTTACATGAGAGTATTATTGGCTGGAGTTATACAAAAACTTGGCATACTTAATTACTGTCCTAAAGAGTTTGCAAGCTAAAGATAAGGTGCAAGTTAATCACAGGATGGCCTTTGGATGCTACTGCAAACATAAACAATGTTTACATACAAATTACATTAAATAAATGTTTCAATTGCAAAGGTAAGCAGCAATGTTTGCACCAGCTAGTTAGAATCTTTCCTCAGCCCTGCTGATTCATTCTCTAGTCTCAGTCCCTTACCCATTACTCATTAGATAGGCCTATACTGCAAACTGCAGTGTACTGTAATGCTATTTAAACTCAATTTAAGCAAGCTACCTTGGATACCAGAAACAGTTTAGCTGAAGCACCATGGAGGTCCACATGAGCTAGTTTGCCCTGCCAAATTCAAGTCCTTGCTCCTAAAACAGGTTCCCAAACTTCTCAGCCAAACAATTATGAGACTATTTTTAAGCAATGCCAAAAGAAAGAATTTTGTTCTAACCTTGTTCTTTTAAATTCTGAACCATGTTTGCTTAAACTTTCCAAAGGAATTCAAAGCAAAGCAGTTGCTTTTAACTCTGTGTACAGCACTGGTGAGATGCTACAATACTACTACAGTGTCTGGTTGTACATTAAAACCAGAAAAGATTTACTAAAAAATATTTAAGGGCTTATAGTTTTTGAGCTCTCAACAAAGAGAAGCAAGCATTTTCACAAGGGAAAATAGCAGCTAATGAGGGCATTTTAGTCTAGAAAAGCAAAACCAATGTTTAGAAGCTGAAAGCAGACAAATTCATATTAAAAGTAAGACAGCTATTTAAAAGTGAAGGTGATTAACCACTACAGAAGAACACCAAATGATGTGGTGGGTTCTCTATCCTTTGTCTTCAACAGGAGACTAAATGCAGTAACATAACTTGGGATGGATGGGCAGACTCCCAGCCCAGGCCGCAAAAACATCTAGCTATGCCTCTGACTACATGGCTCTCTTGGATATTATGCTTTAGCCAAATGCAAGTTAATGAGTTCAATACATCATAACTGGGTAAAATTCTTCCTCTTGTGTTCAGACTATGGTCTAAGTGTCCCTTTCATTGTAAATCTGTAAATTTTCTATTGGTGAAGCAGTGATGATGCTGCTGACAGACCCTTTTCTTTCTGGGAAAAAACCTTTGCCTAAAGAGCAACCTGTAACCCATAGGCTCAAGCATGTGAGTCTAACTCCTAATAGACTCAACTACAGTAGCTAGCCTAAGCTAGTACACTGAAAAACAGTAAAGCTACACAGAGGAATTGGATTAGCACCTGATGAGCTGCAACATCCCCCACTGCACTGAATGTCAGTATCACTTGAACTTCAACCTACTCCCCGTGGGCCTGCTAATTTGAGTTTAAAGTACCATTTAATTTGATTGAGATTTTAGCATAAGCAAAATCAAGTTACTCAAATTAGAGTATCAGCTAATAGTCTACTGAAGATGGGCATTATACATTCTACTTGCCGGTGTAGCTAGTTCGGAGGCGTTATTATCCCCTTCATAGTATAGTCCCTCCTGATCAATAGGGCTAGGGATAGACATTCAAAAAGCCTGAGCCTGAATTGATTCAATCTTTGCAGGTTAGTATAACCTGGCTAGGCTGAACCAGTTTGTAATCATCAAGATATTCCCTCTGGACTGAAGAAATGCAGGCACATGCCTGCAGTGGCTCGGGCTAGAAGCTTGGGGGGTGCTAGAGTAGCCCTCCCTTCCCTTTTACAGTGGTGAGCTGAGGAGTGTGGCCAGGCCCTGACAGGATGGTCTGATTAGGGAGGGGTTCCCCCTCTCCCTGCCACTGCTGACCAGGAGGGAGCCAGCAGGGAGTTGATAACAGAACATTTAGTTACACAACAAGGATTCATAGATTCATAGATGTTAGGGTCGGAAGGGACCTCAATATATCATCGAGTCCAAAGTGCTGGGTCTAGATCACCCCAGCTAGATGCCTATCTAACCTCCTCTTTGTGGGCCATAATTCAAGGATGGTGTTTGGAAAATGGCCTCAGTTGCGTGTCGAGTGGGGCACTGAGTAGTGACACCAACCCAGACATGCTCGGGGATGCCAAGTGTGAGAGAGGAAAAAAGCGCGACAAGTAGTAGGTGAAGAAAATTCATAAATTTACTTACAAACCAACAAGATGATTAATGAGTCGAATACAGGAGCTAATTACAAGGACTATTTACAGTAGCAGGTGGACACAGACGATGCGGTGCGGAGAACGAACAGATGATGGGTAGCGGCGAGTAACAAGCAAGGTGTAATTGTGGAGGTCGACTGCAGCTGAAAATACTATCAGTACAAGTATGATGTCTAGTTGGGCAACACACAGGGCGTTCCGGATAGCGCGTGGTCTAGCTATAAGCTGTGGTAGCCTATGCTAGGAATCTAGCTAGAGGCCTAGGGGTCTGTCCAGACAAGACAGGTGATCAGGCTGTCTTCCTGAGTTCGGGAGCGTCTGGGGACCCTA
>NW_005843712.1:18758-36321 GCF_000455745.1 Alligator sinensis | reverse complement strand
CAGTACCCGCGGATGGAGCTCATCTGGGCCTGCCGACTTAAACGCATCCAGTTCCTCCAAGTGCCTCTGCACCATGTTAGGGTCTACACTTGGTAGTCTGGCGCCCTGCTCCTGCCTCTCTACTATCCCAGTGAGAGCCTTTTCTTGCCCCTCGCTTAGGCACACTGAGGCAAAGAACTCATTGAGGAGTTCAGCCTTGTCCCCCCTGTCCGTCACCAATTGCTTCTGCCCATTTAGTAGAGGTCCTATTCCTCCCTGGGCCTTCCTTTTACTCCCTATATATCTAAAAAACAATTTTTTGTTATCCTTAACTTGGGATGCCATCCTCAGCTCCATGGTAGCTTTGGCCTGTCTAACTGCCTCCCTACAAGCACACACAGGGAGTTGTTAGCATTTATCAACCCATCAAACAAAACAAAGGTTTCTTTCATTAGTTCAAGCTCTTCTTAAACAACTTTTTCAAGGAAGAAATGGGGGGATGTTACCAGCTACCTGTTAATTAGCTCCAAAAAGCCCTAAGCCAACACTGTCCTTTCTCCCTTTGTCCTGTCTCCTACAACACGGACCATAGCCAGCATGTGGTATACTGGCTAATGCTGAGAGATGCCTGTGTAAGGCAGAGGAGAGGGGAGATCCCTGATTGAGCAGGGAGAGCTGGGGGTGAGCAGGAGGAAGCCAGGCAAATGCCACTGTACCTGCAGTCTCTGCTGGAGCAACTCCTAGGGAGCAGAGAGCATGGTTGTAAAACATCTAGGATACTGGGGGGACTCTGGTTTAACTTAAACCAGGAAGGGGTTTGGGACAGACATTGCATAAACTGGTTTGACCCAAATCAGCTAAGTCTGACAGTACAATCAACCAGGTTTATCTCAAACAGGTTTTGGCCATTTTCAAACTGGTTTATGTGCATTGAATGGCTGTTCTGTTACAGGTTTAAACCATTTTCCTATCACTTAATCTGGTTTATGTGCAATATCTGTCCCTAGTCTAGGACTCTGGAGAATGTGCTGTGAGATGAAACCATTTTAAGTCTCTGTGCTAAGAACGGACCCCCATTAATTCCTTCTTATCTCAGATGTTTGTGCTGAATCATGAAACGGGCAGAGGTCAAACATTTCTAGGTCGTCATGATGTATCTACTGTTTGTTGCATCAAGATGTTTCTTTTCTTCAGTACAATGGAGCAGAATCGGAGAGTATCTTTAATTTTACAAACACTATGAGTGCAGGATTTTACCTCTCAAATGTGTACATTTTTTATATACAAATTACTGTGGCCTGGAGACTAGTACGGATTTGATGTATCCCTCCAGGAATACATCTTTAACTATGACAAAGGATACACCAATATGAATACTGTTTCAGGTTCTCTGCCAGACTGCATTAACCTACACACGCAGCAGAAATGTGAGTGGATGGTTCATAGCTGGATGTGACATTCTAGAAGTCACCTTGAAAGTTCCATGCGAGATTAATGACACATTTATCTAAAATTGTCTACTGTGTTTTTGCCCCATAAGCAATTTCATCCAAATTCAGTTACTTAAGTAGCCTGGTTCACACAAGAATAAAAGAATCCACTTACAGCCCAACTTACTAGTAATTTGTTTGGATGTGTGAAAGGACTTCAGCCTCCACTGAGGAGAATGAACTCTGATAATTAAATACCTATCACATTTCCTGTTTCTTTTTAATACCCAAACACCAGAAGTCACTGAGAGTCCTTGCCACATGAACAAATAAATATTGATTATATTGTTATCACCTAGGCTAAGTACAGACGTTCAAAAAGCCTAAGCCTGAATTGATTCAGTCTTTGCAGGTCAGTCTAACCTGCCTAGGTTGAACTGATTTGCAAGTGAATAGACAATGCAGCCACATGCCTGCAGTAGTTCAGGCTAGAAGGTGGGGGCACTAAAGGGAGCCCTCCTTTCCCTTGCGCAGCAGCTACAAGGCTGAAGGGAAGCTGAACTGGTGGGGTGTCGCCAGGCACAGGCAGGCCCTGAGTAAGATTGGGGAGGGGTTTAAACCTCAACCCTAGCCTGCAGGGACCCTAGCCAGAGTGTGCCTGGAGGGGGAGAGGGAAGCAACCCTTGCCAAGCTTGTCTCGGGGGAGGGGGGTGCATGGCCAGACATCAGCCAGGACAGCACCTCAGGTGAAGCGGGTAGGGATAAGGATTAAACTCCCCTGTCTCCTCTCTCTTCCACAGCCACAGGGATGCCAGCTAGGATCTGCCCGGCTTTCTGCCCTGCTGGCCACTCGTGCAGTGGGAGGCGTGGCCAGAGCTGGCCGGCATAGCCCCACCATTCATGCAAAGCTGGAGCTGGGGGCTGAGCTGGGCTGGCCCACAGGTACAGATGAGGGTGGGTGTGAACAGACTGGCACAGGCTGGGCTGCAGGGGCAGAGCCCTTCCCAGCTGGCTGAGGCTCAGGCTAGGGATGATGGGAGCTGTGCACCTGGATTGCTTCCAGCCCCCCATGCCCAGGCTGGACTGGGCTGTCATAGAGCTGCAGCTGGCTAGGAAGGGCCCTTCCTCCATGGCCTGGCCCCTCTGTGCCCGCTCTCAGCAGCACCTGCAACCAGTCCCACTCAGTCCTGGGTGAGGTGGGCAGATAGCAGAGCTGGCCTGGGGAGGGCCCTTCCCAGCTGGCTGCAGCTCTGTGACAGCCCAGCCTGGTGCACATGGGTGGTGACTGGCTGGGCAGTGGTGCGGAGGCAGTACCACTGCAGTTGTGGGTGGGTGCCTTGGCAGTTGGACTGGCCATGTGGGACAAGTCCATTGTGCCTGCAGTTGCCTGGGCTAGCTTGAAGGTGCCACTGGGTCCAGAACCTGGCAGCCGCCCACCACGGGGGCTTGTGTGCTGCTGCTACCACCGTGCCCCTTGCACGGTGCTTGGTCATCTGTCTGTAGCTGCCACGTGAGATGGATGAGCAGGCACCATGCAGGAGGTATGGTGGTTGCAGCAGCTGCGGGCACGAGTCCCCACAGTGGGTGGGTGCCAGGCTCCGGGCCTGCCGATGCCTTCGAGCTGGCCCAAGCAAATGCAGGCATGGTAGACTCATCCCACAAAGCCAGTCCAACTACCAAGATGCCTGCTGTCAGCTGCAGCAGTGTTGCCTCGGTGCTACTACCCAGCCAGCCATTGCCTATGTATGCCAGGCCAGGCTGTCACAGAGATGTAGCTGGCTGGGAAGGGCCCTGACCCTGTGGCCTGGCCTGGGCTGGCCCCACTATCTGTCCACCTTGCCTGCTGCTGAGCAGTGCCGGCTGCAGGTACTGCTGAGGGCAGGTGCGGAGGGGTTGCCCTGGGCTGGGCCATGCCACTGGGGCAGGGCCCTTCCCAGTTAGCTGTGGCTCCATGACAGCACAGCCTAGCTTTGGCATGGGGGAACCAGAAGCAATCTCAGGACACAGCTCCTGCAGCCCCAGCCCAAGTCACAGCCAGCTGGGAAGGGCCCTGCCCGAGCCTGGGCCAACCCCTCCACTCCTGTCCTCAACAGCACCTGTGGGCCAGTCCAGCTCAGCCCCCCAGCCCCAGCTTCAGCCCTGGCCCAGACAGGTGGACTGTGGGACCATGCTGGCTGGCTCTGGCCATTCCCTCCACTCCTGCTACTGGAGTGGTGAGGTGGAGGGGACCCTGACAGGGGCTGCTCTGGCAGACCCCATCTGTAGTCCCCCAGGGGGGACAGGAGAGGGAAGGGAATAAACCCGTGCCATGTTGGCTTAGGGGGCCATGCTGGCTGGCATCTGGCCACACACCCCACCCCTGGTCCAGCTAGAGAGCAGATGGGTGGGGGCCAGCCCTGCTTTCTGGAGCAGGTGACACAATGCAACCCGGGGCTGAAAAGCATGCTGGGATGCTGGGAGACTGTGACTGAACTTGAACCAGGAGGGGGTGTGGGACAGACGTTTCATAAACTGGTTTGACCTAAATCAGTTAAGTCTGATACTGCATTCAACCAGGTTTATCTTAAACCAGTTTCAGCCATTTTGAAACTGGTTTATGTGCACTGAGCTTCTTTCGGTTATAGGTTTAGACCAGTTTCTGATCACTTAAACTGGTTTACGTGTAACTTCGGTCCCTAGCCCTAGACTAGGCCTAGGACCTTCTGAACATTTAAAGTGCTTTCTCAATTAAAAGAATTAGAGCTTACATTATCTGGACTTCGTCCTTTAAAAAAAATCAATTAACACTTTTTCTATAGAAATGTATTTCCATCCTAGCTCATGACTCATCTAGATTTGCAGGTTTTACTGTCACAGCAACAGTTATGTCATCTTTATCAACAGGTGTAACACTTTTTGCAAGAGAAATAGGATTATTTAATAAAGCTTATTCAGTAATCTTTTCTTTTTATATTTCAGAAATACACATTTTCTTTTTTTTAAGTATAAAACTCAGATTTCAGCTACAAGGCCAAACTAAAATGGATTTTCCTCACCAGTTTAAAAACAGCTTTTTATGTATAAAAAATTCCTAATTATTTTATAAATAAGGTATTTAGATTACAAAAGTATTTGCTATAAAATCATTATGTGCTTACCATTCATGCTGGCTGTGTTAGTACATTGCCTCTCTTCTACCTGAGGTATCATGTATCTGATGCCTAGAAACACAAATAGAACAAGATCAGATACTACCTGACAAAAAAACACACCTTTTGAAGTTCAGTACTAGAAAAATCAGTCAGTGAACCAGATTTCATTTTGTATAGTCATGTCTTTTTGCATGTGAAAATACAAAATGAGCTTGCCTTTTGGAGCTGGGTTGAGTCCCAGGCTTGAAATCTTGCTGTTTTGATTGGTGGAGCCCACCAACCAATCAGGAGGCAGCAAGAGGAGTCACACCCCTTTCCTGAGGGGAGAGGAGAGGAGTTTCCGCCCCCCTCCCCCCGGACCTGATTGAAGACTGCAACACTCAGGTCTGGAAGACTTCAGGGGCGGAGCCCTGGAGCATATAAAAGGAGGTGCGTGCCCAGCATGGGGGGAACACATCTGGGACAGAGAAGAGAGAAGAGCAGGGTTTAGAAGAGCTGCTCAGCAGGGCAAGACAGTAGCCCAGAAGCACCCCTAAAGACTTCCATCAGCAGGGAACAGCGGATGGCTCCAGCAACTAGGCTCTTGGTGTGCAGCCTGGCACACAGCATCCAGACCCTGGGAGCTATGTGAGGTGGCTCTGGTCTGCAACCTCTGGCGTGTGGCCAGAGACCCATGCACAGGCCTGTGCACCATAGTAGGACCTTTGCAGCGCTTGGGTGGTTCAGGTGCTCAACCTCCGGAACGAAGCTGGGAGCTCGGTGCAGGAGGCTCTACACGGAGGGTCTGGGAGCGGACTGAGCCTGGTGCTGCATGAGGCAGCCCAGGCCTCTGACCCATAGCAAAAGGTTGAGTCTAGAGAGCCAGACTGTGATTGGGCTACGGAGCCAACAGACAGGACCGAGCCAGAGGCCCCAGAAGCCCTGCACAGAGGAGCCCTGTTCCAGGGGACAGTGACCCTCCTGAAGCCCACTGCAGGTGAGAGAGCAGCTTGGTGCAGAGGACGAGGGCACCTTCCAGGCCTGGGAGACGGCAGTTGCAGGAAAAGGAGGATTCCCATAGAGGAGGGGGAGTTCCCCCTGGTTAGTAAAGGGCTCCTGAAAGTGGAGGTCCCACTGGGAGGGAACCCCCTAAAATTAACAGCTTCTTTGTAGGGCTTGGTAAAAGCACCAGGGCATTGGGGTTTCCCCTTGGGATTATGTTTATTTTGGGGTTTATCTGTTTCAGGTCAGATACTTACCTGTGACTTACCTGTATCTGGAGCACTGGTATAAGGTTTTATGGCATTTACCCAGAGGGTATAGTTTATGTTATTTGTTTAGCTATCATACGATGACAGGCTGAGAGCTATGGGACTCTTTAGCCTGGAAAAGCACAGGCTCAGGGGTGATCTGATAACCACCTATAAGTTTATCAGGGGTGACCATCAGTATCTGGGGGAACGTTTGTTCACCAGAGCCCCCCAAGGGATGATGAGGTCGAACGGTTATAAACTACTGCAAGACCATTTCAGGCTGGACATAAAGAAGAGTTTCTTTACTGTCTGAGCCCCCAAGGTCTGGAATAGCCTGCCATTGGAGGTGGTTCAAGCACCTACATTGAGCACCTTCAAGAGTAAATTGGATGATTATCTTGCTGGGATCTTAATACCCCAGCAGACTTCCTGCCCTCCGGGGGGGGGCTGGACTCAACGATCTTCCGAGGTCCCTTCCAGCCCTAATGTCTATGAAATCTATGAAATATATATATATATATAGAACATATGTTTATTTCCATGTTTCTTTTCCTTGTGATAAGTTAATGTAAATAAATGTGTATATAGTTAAGTCCCCTGACTGTCCTGGCCTGGTTCTATAGGGACGGAGGGAAACTGAGCGGTCTGCAGTTCCCCCACAGCACACCTGCCAGCTAACAATCCCCTTCAATTGGGGTAGGGGAGTATATACCCGAGTTACGTGGGCTACAAAAACATCAGCAAAAGGTTAAGCCAGGTAAAAAACCTGAAATTGGTTTTCAATCTAAGTCAATTTAATTCATTTTCATTTCATTGAAAAGTTTCCATCAAACTGGGTGCTGTTTGATTTGAGGCCTTTTGCAAAAGTCGACAGTGGTGCTCATTAAAAAACACCTACCATTTACTGACACTTACAAAGCACATTTCAGTTTTCTGATAGCAATCATTGCCTATCACGTAAAGTGTTTCACTCTTATGCTGTGGGTTCGTTTGATGTCAAGTATGCTAGATGCAAACATGGAAACCTTCCACGTATTGGGTGCATGGAAAACAAGAGTTCTGCATGTACAGGATCTGGTACAGACTTGTAAAGTGAAACTAAGGAGGTTGTGAAAAACTCTGAATGCCCAAATGCAATGCTAATCTTCATTCCATCTGTCTGAAGGACCATCCATACTTTATGGGTATTATGTAATTAACTGGTTAGTTGTGCAACTACCTTAAGACCAGCTACACATGCAAAGTAGCTAGCACATGATAAAAAGCTCCAACCAGCTATAAAATTAGACCTTGAAAATGTGTACAAATTTTATAGCTGATTGCTATTGAGCTTTAATTTGCACATGTAGCAGGGTCTCTTTTGTAACCAGGTGCCTGGTCACCATACAGGGCTCCCAGCTGCAGGGGTGCACCATGCACAGAATGAAACCCCTGACTCCTGGGGATCATGGCAGCTGCAATCCCTATGGCTCAGGAGTGCACATGAATCCTCTGAGCTCTGGAGATCACAGCAGCTGTGATCCCCAGGGCCCAGGGGTTTCATGCACCCCCAAAACTGGGAGATTGCAGCTTCCATGATCCCCCAGCCCCAGGAATGCATGGGGTCCCCCCACAACTATAAGCCCCTCAACTGAGAAGGCTCCCAGCTGCAGGAGTTTGCTTCTTGTCAAAGCAGGGGAACCCCAGGATCAGGCTCCCCCTGCACTGGCAATAAGGCACAATGGGATCTAATGCAATCCCACAACCATATCTCCTGCCATGCATCTGTGGTATGGCAGGAGGTTCAATTGTGTGCACTATGAATTAAATCCCATCATGCCTTTATCTGTACATGTAGAGGGGGCCTGAGAGATACATAATTAGCAGTGCTTGGACCTACAAGGTCAGATTCTCACCTGATATATCTCATTGTAAATTGAAGTCAGTGGTGCTGTGCAATTTAGACCAGCTGAAGATATAGTTCACCAGGTAAAAACAGGCTGGAGAGGATTGCAGGTCAGACAAGAATATGTAGGAAAATAACCTATTAGTTTTGCTCTACTCTTCTGCAAGTCAGATAATTAAGTTACTCTCTGCAGCAACCACTGCTGGCCCCACTAAAGGTGTCCTTGAATTGGGAGGGATTTAAGAAATAATGAGAACTAGTGCTTGTGAAGTAATGTATTCCACAGAACGGGTCTCATAAACTACACTGGAGAAAGCATCTTTAGCTTTGTGCCAACATGCTGCCCTCAGAAGGTCTGGGGTAAAGAAGTCTACCTTTCCCTGCAAGTTCACTTTATTGGGAATAAGGCTTTCATTTTATTCAGTGTAATGCTTTCTGCTGGTGTATGCATAGGCAGCAAAAGGGCAGGGCTAATGCATCTTAGCCCCCCAAAACATGGGGTAGTGGTAGGGTCTCAAGGCAGCCCAGTTGTGGACTTCTGGTGGCTGCAGCAGGTGTGGGGATGGAGTGGGGTTGGGCCTGGGGCCGGCGCTGCACAACCGATGGGGCACAGGATTGAGCCATGAGTGGCTCATCTCAGGGACATGGCTCCTGCCACTACGCACATCCTGGGAAGGCATGGGGGGAGGCATGTGCCCCCTGGATCTGCACAGGGTGGGGCAGGGTGAGGTGGGTTGTGGCTGGGGCTGTGCCAGGCTCTTCCCAGTGTGGGGCTGGGCCAGGCTGTGCTTGAGGCACATGGCAGAGGCATTGGGAGGTGGTTACGGGGGGGGCACTGCAGCCACCCCAAAATTCGCTTTATTCCCCCCAAACCCCTTCCCAGTGCTGCCACCACTCACCCCTAGCACAGCATGGCCCAACCCCCCCACTGGGAAGAGCCCAGCACCTCCTCATCCCCAGCCTGCATCCCACCCCACATGCAGATCCAGAGGCACATGCCCCCCATGCCCTCCCAGGGTGCGTGCAGCGGCAGGAGCCACCACCCCCTCCCTGTGTCCCCCAGATGGCTCCATCCTGTGCCCACCCTGGCTGTGCAGGGCCTTCCCCTACTCCATAGATTTACCTGCTGTGGCCAGGGGGGCGGTGCGCACATGCATGCACACATGCGCTCAGCCCCCACCCCCCGCAAATTATTTTTTCTCCCTCTGCTTATGGGTTTAAGTTTGCATAAAATTAAAATATGGGGAAAAGATGAGTCAGTAAAACTAGTCGTGTCATAAAGAGTTGCCATTTTACAGTCCCTTCCTCTGATTTATATCCCAGCTCTCACATCCAGGATCTGCTTACTAACAAAGCTACTCCAGCTGAGTAATGGAGATTAGGATTCCCTTGGGCTGGCCCATGCTAGTACAGATCTCTGTTAGCTAAAGGGGTTGTTCAGAGAGATGCAAAGCTCATCTAGTTAACCTATGGACTAGCTGTGCTGTTTCTGCAGTATATATGATGCCTGATAATCCCTGCAAAGGATTAGGACCAGATTATGATCCGAGTTACACTATTGTAAATCCTGAGTGGCAGGGAGTCTGGTTTCTGATCTTAAAATTGTCAAATCTCTGACAACACTGTAAATCACTTGTTGTAATCAGGTTTTTGACTGTGCCCATCGATGTGGCATCTGGCAACTGGCAACACTGCTCTTGGCTATTCTAGGATTAGTTGTTATAACAATGATCAGGTTGAATGGCTTTTTAAGTAACATTAGATAATGAAATAGGTTGGGCAAAGCTTTACTAAAACTGGGATAGCAGGAACTCCCAGCCTTCATTTTGGATACTTGAAAGAAAATATTTCTATAACTAAATCATTGCAATAATAGCAGCCTTTACACTAAATACACAGTATATACAAAATTATATTCAGGACATATGTGGGCTGAGGGTTTCATAGTTTATTTATTTTGTGGTCTGTGTGTCTTTGAAAGAGTGGCAGGGAAAACAAATCAAATTGGCATTGTGGGTGTGACAGGTCCCTGCCTTACTATGATGCTGGTGTCCCAGTGTTTGGTCTGCGATTGAGCTGATCTGCACCGCACAGCCAGAAGAAGCTGTGCTGGTTGGCTTGGGGCCCGGAGGCCATGTTGTTAAAAAGGGGTTGGCGATAGAGGCAGTGGGGGAGCACGCTGAAGCACCAGAAGCAAAGCTGGATGCTCTCCACTGCCAGAGGGCACCCAGCACCTTCCCCTAGGGCCAGCACACCCAAGGAAGCAGTGCATGCGTGTCCTATAGCTGAAGCATCCAGGGAGAACTCAGATGCAGTCTCTGTGGCTGGCTGGAAGCCGTTTCCTCTCCCTGGGGTCAAATTACCTGGGAAAGCCCAAGAAAACTTGATTACTGATGGGACACTGGGGATGAGACTAGACACCAGTTTGACTGGTGTGGCCTGTGAGCTGTGTAGCCCAGACCTGAAGCCTCTCTCCAGAACCTGCAGAAGACTGTACAGGAATATGCAGGTCAGGTGAGGCTGGGAGAGGGCAGCCCAATTGGCATTGCAGGCACCAGCCGAGGGGCAAACCCAGCACAAGAGTCCCCCTGGCATTGCACACCCCTACAGAGTGTCTGTGGGCCCAGAGCATGCTGATACAGGATTGGTGGAGCTGCAAGCTTCATACAACCATAGCGAGGAATACCTCAAGGTGGTGCAATAGCTAGCCTGGTGGCAGGATAAAGAGAATCCAAGCCAGAAAGCTGGCTTTCCAGGAGGCACAGTAAACCCAAAGGTGGGTGAGTGAAGGGTGCATGAGGCACTGAGTCAACCTATGCTCATAAGGGAAGCACTCAGTACAAGGGCATCACTGCCCTGCCCACCTTGCTGTCTGAGCCATTTAAGTTGGATTTTCAATTGGGAAGTAATTCTTAGGAAATATAGGACACCAGCAAGATGCCCTGTAGGAGCCATCCTCACTGGGCATTCAGCACAGGAGGAGAAGGTCCTGTCACTGCACCTATGCTTCACCAAGGCTGATCATAACACCTGAGTGGAAAGGGGTGGAGTGTAGGGGAGGAGGAGCTCCACAGAAGATCTGCCAATAGAGTTGCCCCTGGGCCCTGCAGGAACCACTGATTACCAGCTCCAGAGGAAAACCCAATATGAAAAGCCAGTTGTGGTGGATTAATAGACCCAGGTACAACATGGCCCAAAGGGGCCTATTGGCCAGTATGGTGGTTGTAAGCCTGTCACGTTGGGAAAAAAACTCTAATGACAATCAGAGAAAGCACTAGGTCAAGTGCCTGTAAGAGTGGGGTTTTTGCCTCCTGGCTGATTAGAAGCAAACAGCAAGTGGCAGGGCCATCAGGGCCCCTCTACCAATCAGCAGTGTTGGGGGATGCACAGCTAAAAGAGCCAAATTAAAAGAGCCACTTGTCATATTGAATGAAATAGTTTGAATGTTTGTAAAGGTTGCCCATTAGCCAGTTTCAGGAAGAAGATAGGATTTATCTCCTTATCTAGCTCATTGTTTCGGAGCTAAGTGCGAAATGTCCTGACTTCACTTAAAGTCTTAATTTAAATTGTATCTTTAGAAGTTTTTTACAAAGAAAGCAAATATCCTAAATTCCGAGACATCAAAGCCTAAGGCCTTTTAACCAAATTGCTAAGAAAAAAGTATTTACAGTGATATGGAAGTCTCCCCAAGAATAATTTAAAATGCTCAACAAAGGTAATTTCTGTTGAGTAAGATCCGAGCCCAAATTTGGGAGTTATGATGAATTGAGTAGGAGGAGCCCAATGACGGCAGCTCACTCAATAAAAACCTGTAACTTACTGTCCCAATTTGGAGGTGACTTTACTTGCAGAACAACGAAGGAAGAATCGCAAGTGTAAGGTCGGATTAGATTGATCGCCTAATCCAACCTCTCCGTGAACACGAATCTCTTAGTTCACGCTGAAGCCGCGGAGCGCCCGAAAGGGACTGAAGGAAGGGGACGTAGTCCTATCACTGCTGAGCCCAGCTCATTGAATCGTATTGCTGAGGCCAGCCTATTGAACCGTACTACTGAGGCCAACCCATTAAATCGTACTACTGAGGAATGAAACCATATTTTGGTATTTGGCTTCTCGGAATTCTAGGATTGTAAGTATATTATGAAAAATAATAGTATTGATTCGGAGCATTGTTTCTGATATATGTAATTATTGTGTTTTTAATGTTTGTGGTGTTTCTTAAAGCTAAGCAGTGTTATATATGTAGCAAAGAGTTTTAAAATAAAATTGTGTTGTATAAATTAAGTGTGTAATCATTGTGAAATCGTGCAATCAGCTAACTACTCCCCCAGCCAGTGCATCAAAACGAATCAGTAAATTGTGTGGGATTTTCTCTATTCCATAACCCACTAGAGACACCACTGTGCAGCATATTTCTGGTGCAATTTAGGTAGATAGCTACTTATTGCTGATCCTTGGGATCTCGGGAGCCTTGCCAGTTGATGGGGCTCCCAGACACAGGAGTGCACCATATGCTGCACTTAAGATGTGATTAACTGGAATGTGTGTCAGGGGCCAAAGAAACACATCACCCCAACAGTTACTTCTCCTAACAGAAACAGCTGGTATAAACCTAAATTCAGATAACCTTTTTTGATTCAGGAAGTTAATACTAACATTTTTTAACTTGATAAATGTCAAGATTTTTTCAAATCAACTATGTTACATTTGTAGCCTGAAGAAGCTTTGTTCTACAGGGACAGGGGGGATAAAAGACAAGATACAGAATATGGATCAGGAGAAAGCGGTGGTGCAATTTGTTGATGGTAAGAAAAAGGGAGGGTGAATTACATGAAGGAAGGATTACAATGGGTGGGAAAGGAGACTTGTAATTTGAACTTGTCTCTAGTGGGTTATGGAATAGAGAAAATCCCACACAATTTACTGATTTGTTTTGATGCACTGGCTGGGGGAGTAGTTAGCTGATTGCACGATTTCACAACGATTACACACTTAATTTATACAACACAATTTTATTTTAAAACTCTTTGCTACGTATATAACACTGCTTAGCTTTAAGAAACACCACAAACATTAAAAACACAATAATTACATATATCAGAAACAATGCTCCGAATGCACTTCCTTCCCAAACAATGCTATAAGAATTAGTGTTACAAAAACAACTACAATTACAACTAAAAGTTAAATTTGAATCAATACTGTTATTTTTCATAATATACTTACAATCCTAGAATTCCGAGAAGCCAAATACCAAAATATGGTTTCATTCCTCAGTAGTACGATTTAATGGGTTGGCCTCAGTAGTACGGTTCAATAGGCTGGCCTCAGCAATACGATTCAATGAGCTGGGCTCAGCAGTGATAGGAGTACGTCCCCTTCCTTCAGTCCCTTTCGGGCGCTCCGCGGCTTCAGCGTGAACTAAGGGATTCGTGTTCACGGAGAGGCTTGATTAGGCGATCAATCTAATCCAACCTTATACTTGCGATTCTTCCTTCGTTGTTCTGCAAGTGAAGTCACCTCCAAATTGGGACAGTAAGTTACAGGTTTTTATTGAGTGAGCTGCCGTCATTGGGCTCCTCCTACTCAATTTATCATACCTCCCAAATTAGGGCTACGATCTTACTCAACAGAAATTACCTTTGTTGAGCATTTTTTAAATTATTCTTGGGGAGACTTCCATATCACTGTAAATACTTTTTTCTTTTTACCAGTCTGGTTAAAAGGCCTTAGGCTTTGATGTCTAGGAATTTAGGACATTTGCTTTCTTTGTAAAAAACTTCTAAAGGTACAATTTAGATTAAGGTTTTAGGCGAAGTCAGGACATTTCGCATGTAGCTCCAAAACAATGAGCTAGATAAGGAGATAGATCCTATCTTCTTCCTGAAACTGGCTAATGGGCAATCTTTACAAACATTCAAACTATTTCATTCAATATGACAGAACTATCTAGGACTAGGTTGTTAGTTATCTTTTAAAATATCATGGGTGGAAGATATTGAGTTTTGATAAACCTGTTGAAGCTATATGATGGTTTTCAGCCCAAGACACAGGCTCAGCCAAGGTCATGACCATTTTATTTCTATGCTCTAATCCATGCATATTAATGACAACTGCATGTCACTGATGTATCTTTAATAAGCCCCTCAAAATAAATGCCTATTGAAGTAATATTTCCAGTAGTTAAGATACATATCACATATACTTTGTAGCTAAGGCATGATAGCTCTAAGAAGCAATCTTTTTCAGTCATACTCTTATAGGAATGTTGTAATTGAAAATGACAGGCTGAAGTTTGGTGGAATACCTGATGGCAGAGGGCAGTCAATTATTGTTTTTCTTCTTTTCATATTAATATAGCTATTCTAGTGCATGACTGCATATGCCCTGGGGACAGTCATCATTGGCCTTGTCTGACAATTACTGTGGTTATTTTTTAATGTTGCTCAGTGTTGTGATATTATTTGTCTACTATATTAAGTACTTTTCTCTGGTTCCTGTTATTGTAAAGTCCGAGACTAATATATTTATCCTCTCAACACCTGTGCAAGGAAAAACAGGGCTATTCTCTCCACCTTACAGTTAAGCAAACTGAGGTGTAGAAAAACTAATGAGTACTTCTGTTGAAGTCAACAACGTCACTTAATCAACATTACACAGAACTTATGAGAGCAGGGAATTGATCCCATATTTCTCTACTTCCAGACTAGCACCCTGACAATTGGACCAAGCTTCCTTCCTGTTAGGGACACTGAATAAACTCAATAAAGCACAACACAATAGTTACTTTACCTTAAATCACCACCAATAGTAGTCATGCTAATTATGCCACAGGTATGAGGAGAGATACAGCTAGAAAGTCAGAGTGCACCAGAAGCTGGCAAGTCGTGCAAGTAAACTCAATGATTCTCAACCAGGGTGACATGATATCCTTTCAAGGGTGTCAAGGGGTACCACATAAAGTTAGCAATGTAAAGGGTACAAACATGATTCACAAGAATCCATAGTAGTAAAAACATTCTGACCTGGTGTGATTTGAGTTCTTTGCAACCACTCTATTATTTTTTTGCTAGGCAAAAAACAAGTGAAAGCTAAAGACTAGCATTATGAGGGTGCCTTGAGTCTAAGGAGATTGAGAACCACTACTCTAAGTTAATAAACATACATGATGTTCCTAAATCTTCAGCACTTCTATAATTTGTTAGAAAGTGCCAGGGCAATAGGGAGGCTTGACAAATTAATGCTCAAAAGATCTTCTATAATAGTTTAAAATATATATGCAACATTGGGAAGATAACAGTAGACACTTTGATATTAAATCTGGAACTTTGGGGCTAATGTTCTGAAAGATTTTTATTATTTGCTTATTTATCTCAAAATCCTTTTAAAATTTAAATGAAGCTGTGTCAGAGTTTCCAGTCTGTGCCCCCAGAGTCCTATACAAACTGACTTCTCTTGCTGTGGAGTATGTAGGATACACGTGAAGCTCCATTTGCAAATCCTTGTTTCTGTAGCCATAACTGAAGAATGACAAAGCAACTTTTTATTCTAGAGGCAAGCATCTGGACTGGTCTTAATGAATGACTGTTCCTTAATGAAGGAGTGGTGGATAGGAGTTTCTGTAGGTAGAATTATAATTTCATGAATTCTATTTATTGCATGGAGATACTAGACAATGGGTACAAGAAGTGATGCAATTAACTACAAAATCGGTGCATCTACATGAGACACTTTACTGCACAGCAGAGTAATTTGCTGCTAAGTAAAGTACAATCTACATGTGCCTGACAATTAAGGTGCAGTAGATTAATTTACTGCACTGCCCTATAGTCCCGTCAGATACAAGTAGTATCAGGCAAAGCAGCAAATTACTGCACTTAAATGCATGTGTAGACCATGATGTGGAGATTAGTTTAGCCTGGCTCAAATTGAGCCAATGTATATTCAGTCACACTGATTGGATGTGTAGATGCACCAAATGGTCCAGCTTACAATTCATTTAAAACACTGTTGAACTGTAGTCAAAATACAAGCAAGCTTTACCTGTTTCATCTTGTTTTTGGAGAGACTATCAGGTATTTTTGAAACTATAAAATCTTCTGAACTCCCCAGATGCCAAGCTTCATTTTAAAATTCCCTTTTCTTTTCACTTCATCAGTATTGCTGCAATGATACAGATGAGATGAGAACTTTA
This sequence comes from Alligator sinensis, assembly GCF_000455745.1. NCBI lineage: Eukaryota > Metazoa > Chordata > Crocodylia > Alligatoridae > Alligator > Alligator sinensis. The sequence goes on along the minus strand of NW_005843712.1, from coordinate 20,470 downwards.
AAAGAGAAATGTATATGACAACCATCAAGTTGTTTGGATCGCAACTAATGGTTAAATTAAGAAAATACTTAAATAAAAAAGAACAGTGGAGGTGGATTAAGTAAACTAATATAAAATAATTTATCAGAATAAAGATGTATAAAAAATCTATGAAACCTGTTTTCTTTAATTGTTTACTGCACTATTATTTTAAATATCCCTATTAGTTTCAGAGTTCTAGCACATACTGTAAACCCAGGTAAAGCTGCATGTTATTAATGCACAATGATGCTAATTCATAAGATGTTATTGAGTAATGTGGTAGGTATTAGGTGTTTTTCCTTCAAGGCCCTGGTCTTGGAGTCACTGGATTACATAAGTATCTCTACCTTGACTTTAAACTCAAGTTCTTAAGCCTCCTGATTGAGGAGAAAAAAATGTGACCCAACAAAAAATAAAGACAAAGAAAAATAAATCACAGCTCTGTTTTAAAAAGCCCATTATATTAACCAATTCAGGTTGCTTTTCTTATACACTGAGTTAGTAATACTGAATGCATGAGTGCCTGAAACACAAAGGCTAGGGACAGACATTCAAAATTTGGAGCCTGAATTGATTTAATCTTTGCAGGCTAGTCTAACTTGCCTAGATTGAACCAATTAGCAAGTGGATAGACATTCAAGAAATACAGGCACATGTTTGCAGTGGCTCAGGCCAGGAGCCTAGGGATGCTAGAGCAGCCCTCAACTTCAGGGAAGCTTTGCTGGGGGGGCATGGCCATCCCGGGCACTAGCCTGAACTGAACTGGTCAGAGAGGGGTTTAATTCCCCTCTCCCTGTCCCATGGGCCCAAGCTGGGGTCTGTTGGGTGCTCCACCCTCACTGTGGCAACAGCAGGGGTGGAGGTGCGGCCAGATGTCAGCCAGCATGGCCCATGAGGCACAGGGGACAAGGAGAGAGGTTATTGCCTCCTCTACCTCTGGGGGACTGCAGCCAGGGTCTGCCTATCCGGGCCACCATTGATGGCTCCCTGCACAGGGTGAGTGTCTGGATAAGCTCTTTCCCTGCCCCCTTGCCTAAGGGGTCCTGCTGGCCGGCCTCTTGCCATGCTCCCACCCTGCTGCTGGAGGGAGCGACCCTGATGGGGGCTGCAGCCCCCCTCAATGGTATCCCTGGTATCCCCTTTCTGGCAGGGGGCCATGCTGCCACAGACTGTGCAGGTGAAAGCTTTAGCTCAGCGGCTTCTGCCCAGTGCACAGAGCTCTGGCTCCAGCTCTGCCTGCTTTCCACTCCCACCCCTCCTTGCCACAGGGGCTGCTCATCATGCCAGGTGGGCAGAGTGGGCAGAAAGCAGCTGGAGCTGGAGCCGGAGCCAAAGCTCCTGACTCTGGGCAGAAGCCACAGGGCTGAAGCTTCCCCTGCCCTGAGTGGCACTGTATGGCGGGGCAAGAGCTGCAGCTGGAGGTGAGGGGAGAAGAACAGCCTTGCTGAGCCCAGCCAGCAGCCAGCTTCCCCTCACCTCTGGCAGCTACTCCCCCTCCCCCTCCTGCTGCACTGCTGTGAGCAGGGGCGGGAAGTAGCTTTAGCCTAGCTGCTTCTGCTCAGAGCATGGAGTGCTGGCTCCAGCTGCTTTCTACCTACTCCCTGCACAGAGGCTGCTCATCAAGACAGGCGGGTGGAGGAAGGCAGCCAGAGCTAGAGCCATAGATCCATGCTCTGTGTTGAAGCAACCCC
>NW_005843712.1:0-18588 GCF_000455745.1 Alligator sinensis | reverse complement strand
GCCGGATGGCTTCTGCCCGGTGCCTGGACCTCCAGCTCCAGCTGCCTTCCGCGTGCTATGAGCAGCCTCTGCAGGGATGGGGGGAGGCCGAATGGAAAGCAGCCAGAGCTGAAGCCAGAGCTCCATGCACTGGGCAGAAGCTGCCAGGCTGAAGCTTCCACCCACCCACCCAGAGCTGTGTGGTGGTGGCAGCAGCACCTGGAGGTGAGGGATGCAGAAGAGCCCTGCTGGCCCTGGCCAGTGCGCAGCCTGTGGTGCAGCTGCAGTCAGGGAGTGCTGCACAGGATAGGGGCATGGTGGGGGCTGCGAGCCCCCATGGTGGGTGACTGCTAGACTCCAGGCACGCTGGTGCCTCCAAACCAGCTCAGGAAGCCCAGTGCTCGGCCAGTCACCGCCTGTGCCCCCCAGCCCAAGTCAAAAGCCTGGCCCCCATGGGCTGGCCTAGCTTAGTCCCGCAGAACCTAGTCCCGCAGTTGAAGGCAAGGCAGACAGATGGCAGTGTTCCTGTCCCTGCTGCTGGAGTGGGGAGGGGAGCAAATGCTTGATGGGCTGTTACTCCCTGGCCACGCAGACCTTAGCTCTGGTGCCCAGTGTGGGGAGGGGGAAATAAAACCCTTCTCTGATCCCTTGCTTCAGGGTCCAAGCCCCTTGGTGTTTGGCCACATCCCCACCCCTGGCTAGAGAGCAGAGTGGCAGGACCAGCCCTGCTCTGTGGAGCAGTGAGCACAGCCTAGCCCAGGAGCATGCTGGGATGCTGGGGGACTCTGGTTTAACTTAAATCAGGAAGGGGTCGGGGACACACATTGCATAAACCGATTTCACCCAAATCAGTTAAGTCTGATACTACATTCAACCAGATTTATCTTAAATCAGTTTCAGCCATTTTGAAACTGGTTTATGTGCACTGAACGTCTGTTCTGTTACAGGTTTAAACCAATTTCTGATCACTTCAATGAGTTTATGTGTAATGTCTATCCCTAGCCAGACTGACCAGTATGGCTTCATTGCCTTAGCTTAGTGAAGTGTTAGAAGTAAATAGATGAGCTACATGCTGAAAAGCAGTATAGTTTTTTTTAAACATTGGATTACTAAACATGTTACTTGCAAGGTATTATATATGTATCAACCTCCCATTCACTTCAGAAGGAAGCCACAGTTTTCAGGACAAATTCTGGTTTATTATTTTATGTTGATGTTGGCCTTCTAAATCTGGAGTATCTTTTGGATATCTAGGCAAAAGATGATTTTACTCCTTCCTCTGTCCCTTGCTCATCCTTTTCCATCCCAGTTCCTTCTTTCTTCCAATGCTATCCTTCCATTCTTTACTATGTCATCATTGTAGCCTTTCCTTTCCCTGATGCTTGATTTCACAGTAAAACAGCAAAACTCCAGAGAAAGAATGAATGACACATCAATATGGATCACAAAGCTGCTCCATAATTCTTCATTTTTCCCTGAAAATCCAAGTTATTCCCAGAGAAATACATCAATACATGATCCCTACCCAAACGTATCAATATTTGCCTTTCCATCCCACCAGTTCTAGCACTATGCTTAGCCATTGTTTCCCTTTTGTTAGCTTTTATTCATGCTCTCCCCACAGTCCTCATCACTTCTTGCCTTTCCCAGTCTTATCTACTGGTCCCTTGCTACCTACTGTAGTTACCTAGATACAGGCTCAACTGCTATGACATTGCCTTTCCTTGTTTGCTGCTTGGTGCACCTTGAACTTACCTCCATTCCTTCAAACCCCCTCCTTCCACCCATTCCTCCCCCCACCCTCACTCTCTGCTAGAACACAGGAGGAGGTTCATGCAAATAATAATGAGCAGCAATGAAAATGTGCATGAACCCAGGGCTGCATGATGATCAGGCCTTTACATGCTTAGACAAGCTGAGACAAGCTGAGAGTGGATGCCCACCTGTATTGTGGAGGACTCTGCTTATCTTCTCTTTCCATATCGTATGAAGCCATATCCTGACAACATGGGGCCACAGAGAACATTCCAAACATTCTGAGCACTTGCAGATTGGTGGTAGAAAATGCATTTGGCAGCCTGCAGGCAATATGGTGCTGCTGCCAGAATCATTTGGATGCCAACATAATACACATTATACACATCATTGTGACTTGCTGCAAAGCCAAAGGGGAATCTTCTTCCATGAAGTGGAAACAGGACACCAATGGACTCTGTAGCAGATTCCCCTAGTGAGAAAGTGCCCCAATTAGCCTTACAGGATGTAAATCAAGGGTTACTAGGGAAATTAGGGATGCCATATGTTCTCACATTGATGCTACACATGGCAGTCCTAATAATTTATCACCTGCTAACACATGCCTTTTGCAGCTTACCACCTTCTACCAGTGCTTGGATTTGTCTGTTGTAATTATTCTGTAAACCTTTTCCTGTGAATTGGCTGTCAATGTGTGCAGGGCATCTTGTCCCTGTAGAATGTTATAATGGGTACGTGGGTAAAGCTGTCATTTTGCAGTCCAAGTTCCATATTGATTGAACTGTGCCTTTTGATACTAAGTATTGTACTTTCGCCCATTTGCCTCAAATTAATGTTACTGACCGTGGTGGGTGGGTAAAATCTTTAAAAATTGTGGTCATTATGCTAAGTACTTTGGACTAATGGGGTACCAATTCATAGATTGTGTGCATTGCTTCCTCTTATTCTATGGTAAAAAAGGTTTTATCAAAAGAAAGGCTGCAGCTTTCCCTTTCATTACAATTACACAGTAACAATATACAGTTTAACATACAGAAGAGTTTACTCAACAAAAAAACCCCTCAATAAGTTAGAAAGATGTGGTCAGACTAGCCAGCCATCAATACTACATTTGTTTGCAGAATAAAATAATAATCTGCACACTAAAATAAAACACAGTTTAGATTAAAACAAAACAAACCAGTAAAAAAAATCCAGTGGTAAGTGAATTGCAGTTTGTGCACTGAACAAAGTGTTTATTAAAATTAAACATTCTAAACCAAGGGATTTTTTTCCCCACCTAGTCTTCTACTAAAGGCTCCTGGCAGACATTCAGTTAAAGGCATGATGGAAACCATGATGTGCATGGCAGAGAGCGCGATTGTGGCATCAGGGATCAGATCACAATCATGCCCTATAGCCAGTGCAGGGGGAGTCTGGGATCATAATTCTCATAGGATCATGATCCCAGAGTCCCCCTGCACAGCAAGGAGAAAGCTGGTGTGCCAAAGGCTCCAATACACACTCAAACCTAGGAGTAATAATAAGCTTACTGGTGTTCCTAGCCTCAGGGGTGCACTACAGCCAAGGGCATACAACCAATATTTATTCGGTTTACAACGGGGGTGGGAAAAATATGGCCTGCACGCCAAATTCAGCCCACCAGGCAATTTCATCTGGCTCAGGGGTGCCCACCAACTAATTGTACCCCGGCCAGCCCATGCATCTTGCTCCCACCCTAGTGGGCGGAAGGGCCAAGCCTAGCCAGCATGCAGTTTCCAGGCAGGTCTGCTGCTGCCACTGCTACAGCTGCTGGAAGACCGGCTCAGCTTCCCTGGCATCCCACTTACTCCAGGCACCAGGCAGGGAAGCAGCAGGGCAGGGGAAGGGGCTGAGGTGGGGAGCTGCAGCTGGGTGGGAGCGCAGAACATGGGGCTGGTGGCAGTGTGGAGCCTGCACCCAGGGGGGCAGTAGGAGTGCCAAGCTCAGGTGGGCAGGGTTTGGGTGCGAGGGAGGGTGTTGGGATTCTCTACACACTCTTCCCCATGGTGCACAGGCCCTGCAACAGGTGGCAGCAGCAGCAAGTGGTGGTGGGTGCTCGGGGTGGTATGGCTCATGTGAGCGCTGCCACCTGACAGTGTGCAGCTCCATTCAGCACTGCACATGATAGCGAGGAGCACAGCCAGGCTGGCCCACCTCCATCATGAGGGGCTCCTCACAGCATACATGCAGCTTCTGGCACCGTATGTCACTGGGGTAAGCCCTGTGTGATGGAGCCAGCTGCTTTCCCCACCCCCTGCTGTGCGGGTCCTGGGACTCTGCCAGGAAGCAGGGGGCAGAGGCGGGGCTCCCCCCCATTTCCGGCAGAGTCCTGGGACCTGCATGGAAGGGGCAGGGAAGGCAGCCAGTACCATTGCACAGGGCTTCCCTCAAGGGCGTGTGAATGCTGGGAGCTGCGTGTGCACCACGTGGAGCCCTGCACAATAGAGGTGGGCCGGCCGGAGCGTGCTCCTTGCCACCATGTGCGGCAGTGTCTGGAGCCACGGGCCACCATGGAGCAGCATCTATGCTGACCATCTGCGCTCTGAGCATTGGCCCGCTTCTGCTGCTGCTGCCGCCTGTGTGGAGGCTGTGTGACGTGGAGGGGAGTGTGTGGGGGGTCCCCACATCCCCCCAACCTCCCTCACATCCCATAAATGCCACACACCCACACCCCACCACTACAAGCCCCCACATATACACACACACACATCCCCCAACATACCTATTGCCCCCTCACAGCTATACCCCCTCACAACCCCCCACACACCATACACACATACCTACCTCCACCACACCCCACATCCCTCCACACAATATACAAAAGTAAGACTTTATTTTGAGTTATTATGCAATCACCTCTATACAGCATGTAAACACAAATCATGACAAAATATTTTTTGTAATAAAATTAAAATGTTATAGTACGTGTTTGACTTTTAGTGTATGACTTGTTTTTCTGGTTCCAAGATGACAACCCTCCCTTTCCAAAAGGAGTACTTCTGGGTGGTGAGGGGAGGAACCTCCAGTGGCAAAGGTTAGGGGTTAGAGGCAAGACTTTTGGTCCCAAGATGGTGACCAGGGCTTCAACAGCTCACCAAAACTCATTAAGTGGCCCTACGGCTGAAATAATTGCCTGCCCCTAGTTCAGAATGTTACATTAGTACAGATGTCCTTAAACAGCTGAAGGACTTGTGGAGGACATTTAAAGAAAGGATGCAAATGATCCAATGGCTGCATGTGGCTAAGAACAGCTGAGTAGAGTTTCTGTACATCATCTTCATCAGTTATCATCTTCATCATTTAATTGTTTTCATCATCATGAACATTTACATATACGCCTATTGTAGCTATCCCAATATCACCCTTCTTCCACATCATTTGAATGATTTTGCCTTCTGTCACAACCACGACCAGATGGGCAGGCCCCAAATGGAAAAAAAGGAAAATGATTAATGTTCTGTTTCACGCATTTGTTAACACAATGCACGATATTGAAAACTTGAGTAGCCAACTTCTAACCATGGGAAAAGTCGCAGCTGAAAACGCTGCCACGCAGCAATTACCTGCGCCATCGCCCCAATATGGCGCCGGCGAAAAAATCAGCTTCTTCAAAGAGCCGGAGAAGAAGGGCGGGGCTTCAGAAAAAAACGCGGAGGGTGGAGTTGGGGGAGGTCCACAACTACCTCATTCTCTATGGAAGTGCAACGGGGCGGACCCAGCGGCTCCACCCCTGGAGCATCAGCCACCGCCTCCCTATGACGGCCCAGTCATACAAAACCAACACTGGGCCATACCACTCCCTGCCCTTCTAGCCCGCCAAATCGTGAACAAGTCCCACCTGTGGCACAACGACCGCCCGGAAATAGCATCGGCAGAGCAACTTTTATTAGCAATAATAGGAACCTCGTAGTGCACATGGGACGGGGGCCCACAGCCGATGGGTATTCAACACAACAGGTTCGGCTTGACGGAGCAACAGGCCACTGGGCCCTGGCCACATCGATTCCTAACGCAACCCGGAATGGTTCCAATCACCCCCGAAGCCTTGGAAGCTTGCATAGACATCTATGGGGGATCTCATGCCATCACTCTTCGCCTCCTCCTTACCCCGCAAATAGACGCACAGGCCGGGAACATCCTCAGTCAATTGGGCCATATCCAGGCCCTCATGAAGCCAACAGCAATGCCTCGAGGTGTCAATTGCGCTACAGAACCGGACCCATCTTCAGTGTACCCCGTCAAACAACCTGAAGTGAACAGGTCACCCTCCAAAGGTTCACAACCATTCCCAGAACGAACCCCCGAAGAAAAGGCCATGTTTTGGTTCCTGTTCAAAGAGTCCGGTCTTACCAAACAGCAATTACGCGCCCTGGGGGACGACAGACAAAAGACTCTGGCATAAAAATTGGGATTCCGCATATCCACAAAGGAACCGTCATCCGTCCAGAACAGTATCCAAACACCTATACCGTTACCTTCATCCATGAGGACCGACCAGCTACACTTCTCGCCCATCGCAATTGGTTGTCCCGACGCGCAAACCCACAAGCAACAACCCTTTAGGTTGTATATCAGTTACTATCTTGTCTTTTCTTTTTTTTAGCTCCAGCTTTCGAGTCGTCCTGATATGTTTTTTGGTGCCTGTTGGTCCTCCTGTGTCGAGCAAGCCCTCTACAGGAGCGAGATGTCAACCCGCCACCAAATGATGACAGTCCACCGCCGTCCACCAACACCGCCCTACTGATGTTGTCTGCTTGAACTGAAGCCATTGGCACCGCCACTGTCATTCCCAACGTTTCTATTCCTTTGTCTCAACAAGTCGATAAAATAAAACAAAAAATCAAAGAAGGAGGAGCCAGCCAACTTTCGGAAACAGGCCAGGGCTGGCCTTCTGGCCTTTTCCATTGGTTTGGGTGGGATACGTCATCATGGTCTTTCAAATTGTTAACGCCCCTCATTATGCTTTTGTTAACAATTGTCGTTTTTCTCTGTTTTGGTTGCTTAATTTAAAGGGGCATGTCACAACCCAATTAAGTACTGCCCATGCCACAAGCAAGAAATATATTAATCAAAACCAGTTTTAGTCTGCACTAGGTTAACTAAGGGTTAACAAAAAAGATAGTAACAGTTTTTTTGCTGCGCATGTCAAAAAGAGATTTATAACTGCGACACTAACTAGAAATGAAACTTAGCCTTCTGTGTTGTACATAAATCATTATAATTGGTCAAAGAAAACAATGAGTGACCCTGTGATAACACCTAGCGAAAAACCGCTATAATAATTGGTGATTCTAATTAAATTTATGACGTGGCGAAAAGCAATTGGCTAGTACACAAACAAAACCCCGCTGCATTTCCGCGTAGTCGGGGAAGAGCGACTCCGTATACACCTGGAGACCTCTGACATAGGTGTTAGAGAAAACCGGCAATTTGATCACTTGCCAGTTCGTCCCCCCGTCTTCGACCTTCTCAGACGTAATCGACGACCCGACCCGACAATTCTGCCCGACCAGTTTTGCGAACTGATTTACTTATGCAGACCGACCTACGAACCCTAAGCTGTAACTAACCAAGTATCTTTAACCTCCGTCTTTCACCACCTTGATGGAGTAAGTAAATAATCTTGCTTTGCAACTGATAAGCGTCCTGTGCCTAATTCCACTCCAAGCGTCACAAGTACCCGCCTGACTGGCCTCTAAAGGTCTCGTACCCTTCACTGCAGTGAACGGCAGTGACACCTTCCTAGGTGGATCCCATAAAACGTTTATACGGATTTTGCTAATCGTTGTCCTAAGGCTGAAAAATGTGGTCCCAGCACCTCTGTGAAAAGAGTACTCTCTATGGTACACAGTACAGAAGGTTTACAATGCAATAAAGAGACATAGAAAGCATCCTCCTCCTTTGTCTTTGCTTTATTGCATGTCACTTGAGATCACTGCAGTGAGCTTTTGATGTAGTGACATTTGTTCCCTTCAAAAAAGAGAGCAACAGAAAGAGGACTGTTGAAAAAGTTCAGCTGTCAGGTGCTAAAAGTACAAATGGCTTTATATTGGGAGTCAGCACAACAATATGTAGTGTTTCTGCATCTCTCCAGAGCAAGTTGACTGAATGGCTGTTGTTTTGGTGGGAAGGTCAACAGGACAATTGTTTATGATTCTCAGTGATCTTTATATTAATTACTCTCAGCTATCCATTTATATAGCAGCTACTTGATGTAAGTAGCGCAACCAGTCTGTTAATTACAGGAAATATTCAATGTAAGCCCATAATATTTTCCTGTGACACCAAGCTGGGGGGAGTAGTAGATATGCTGGAGGGTAGGGCTACAATTCAGAGTGATCGGGACAAATTGGAGGACTGGGCCAAAAGGAATCTCATGAGGTTCAAAAAGGACAAGTGCAAAGTCCTGCACTTAGGATGGACCAATCCCATGCACTGCCACAGGCTGGGGGCTGACTGGCTGGGCAGTAGCTCTGCAGAAAAGGACCAGGAGTTACAGTGGACAAACAGCTGAATATGACCCAACAGTGTGCCCTTGCTGCAAAGAAGATTAATAACATAGTGGGCTGCATTGGTAGGAGTGTTGCTAGAAGGGCAAATGAAGTGATTATTCCCCTCTATGTGGCAAGGCCACATCTGGAGTACTGCATTCAATTTTGGGCCCCCCCACTGCAGAAAGGATGTGGACAAATTGGAGAGAGTCCAGTGGAGGGCAATAAAATTGATGAAGGGGCTGGGGGACATGACTTATGAGGATAGGCTGAGGGAATTGAGCTTATTTAGTCTAGAGGAGAAGGGATTTAATAGCAGCCTACAACTGCCTGGAAGGGGGTTCAAAAGAGGATGGAGCTAGACTGTTCTCAGTAGTGGCAGATGACAGAACAATGAGCAATGGTCTCAATTTGCAGCAAGTGAAGTTTAGGTTAGATATTAGGAAAAATTCTCTCATTGAGAGGATGGTAAAACAGTGGACCAAATAACTTAGAGAGGTGGTAGAATTTCCATCCTTGGAGGTTTTTAAGACCCAGCTAGACAAAGCTTTGTCTGGGATGGTCTAGTTGGGGATGGTGCTGCTTTGAGCAGGGGGTTGGACCAAATGACCTCCTGAGGACCCTTCCAACCCTTATTTTCTATGATATATAAAAAAGGGGAAAAAAATGAAATAGCTCTTCAGGGGCTTTATGAAGATAGCCTGAGACATTCTTTGCCCCAATGCAAAACAAAACAAAATATTAATTTTGCCTAAACAGAACTAAGATCACACTGAAATATAGCTGGATGAGTGTTGCTATTGCAGTTCTTTTTTTTTTTTTAGATCCCCTCTTCATACCTGAACACTTTAAATAAGAAAATTATTTAAAGTAGGGCCCCTTGCTCAGAGAGAGTAGCATGGGGGAAGTCTACCAGTAAAGAAGACAGGTGGAGTTCGAGGAGGTTGAGGTTCGAGGAGGCGGAGTGCAGTTTTCCCAAGCCAGTAAACGGGGAACACTTTTCTTGTTTAAGAAAAGGTTGAATGGGTGTGTGTCTGTGTGTAACAGGCTTGGGGTATTTGATGCCCTCTTGTGATCACATGCTGGTCTCCTCCACCTCCTGTCTCTTGCCTGCTATGACTTAATATTAATACATTTAAGGGGAGGCTGCCTCCAGAGGCTGGGCTAGCCTCAACTTTGGTGTCTTTTCTTCTTTGTCTTCCCTAGGTGCTACTCCCCTCTACCTCAATTCCCAGGGTATTCTGCCCAAACTCCTCCATGGGATGTACTTCCCCATTAAAACTGCCCCAGTCATGCGTTAGGGGCTATAATTGTGGCCTCTGGATGTCCCCACAGGCATGGTCATGCCTTGCAGATCACAGTTGTCACTTGGAGGGGACCTCTAGGCTCCCAACTAAACTGGGCCCCATAGGGCCTCAAAACCCTTGTCTTCACTTCAGTCTTCCTAGTTTCAGCCTTTTGTCTCTGGCTGAGCCCCCTCAGTGCAGGGCCACTGGCTTGGACCCTAGGTTTCCAAGTCTTAGACTCACACATGCTGGTCTCAAAACATAGAGCGTCCCTGGCACCCTGCCCCATGGCCTCCAGACCTGCTCCAGAATAAGATATCTAGAGCACAAAGGGTTAACCATTCAGTTACAACTCATCCAAAATCACCTTGGAGCCTTGTTGCAGTCATAAGTAAGTGACCTGATTTCCCCCAGCCCCTTTTGCTTAGGAGCCAACTCTGTCCTTAGCTCCTTCCCCAGCAGCCTGCACACAGGAACTGCCAGCCTCAGCCTACAGGCTGGGCTTATACGCAACCAAGCTATGCCTCTTCAGCCTAAGGAGCTGTTGGGATCCTCCTGCCCTGCAGCCCTTTTTAGTGGCTTTGCAGTCCTAGGCCTCAAGGTTTGAGGTGCTGTTGCTACTGGCTGCTGCAATAGTCTGCCCCTGCAGGCTGCAGAAATCTTGTTCCCCTGGGAACCTCACTCTTTGCTACTCTTCCCCCTCCCCAAGTAGTTAACAGAGTTGGGGTTCCCAGTTACATTGTGCCCCTTACTTAGTATTAATGAACAGGAGGGGCTTAATAGGATTCATGAGGGATTATTGAGATCAGAGGATAAAACTCAAACAATGTAAAGTATCTGACATTAGACCAGAAAGCTTTCATCCAGTTTTAGATTGTTATAAATCTGAAATTTGGACCAGGCTCGTGAGTTTTCATTTAAAACATCAGACTGAAATTGAATGAAATTCTAGGCTTTCCAATACTTGGGTTGAAGGTATATTTATTTCTATATTGGTCCAGTTGAACTCAAAACTCCAATTAAAACTCATGCAAGTCCAAATCCACAAAGAGCAAAACCTAGAATTGTTCTGACAAACTTATAGAGTCATAGAACAATAGGGCTAGAAGGGGCCTCACAAGGTCCCCAAAAGACCACATGTAATGAATGAACCAGCCCTCCATCATGAGACCAGAATGCCCATGGGGAAAGGAAAGTCCCCTTGCATGAAGTCCTTTTGTTTTCAAAAGCTCAGGAACCTGCAAAAACAATGAACCAGTAAGGTACTTAGGGGAATTCTATTCTGAAACAATGGTATCGGCTATGGGGGTTTTTGCTTTCTTGTAACACGGGTTTGGCTTGCAAGAGTATTTTAACAAACCTGCAGCAGCAGGACACTGACTGTCATTGTCTCCCTAAGCAGGTTAGGGTGCTATGTCCTGTAGGTGTTGGAACAGGGTTGATTTGTGTAGTCTTAGGAATAGGTTAGACAAGGATTTGTATAGTGGCATGGGTAGGAATCATTTTGTCTCAGGCAGAGTTTGGATTAGATAATGGCCTAGGTCTCCAGAGCTTCCTCTACTTTTCTATGATTCCACGATTCTATGAAAAGCTGCAATGACCCTACTCATCCAGGCCACAGTTGAAAATACAATAGGAACAGAAAGACTCTAATCACCTGCTCTAAAATAAAAGCCAATTTTAACAAAGAAAGGAAACAAACAAACATACCACAACTGGAGAATAAACAATATCTCAGTACCCCTTTTCTTAAGCCATCTGGACCCCAACTATTTTTTTCAGAATTTCTGTCTTCTGGAACAAGCATTTAGAAAATTCAGCACCTGGTATTACTAGTTGATATTTGCATTACTGGAAAGTAATTCTTTTTCTAACTGTTTGCAGTTGCTGCATTTTAAGTAATTGCCATAGAGTACCTTCCAGGGGGTGATTGCTTGGGACTGCTGTGGTCTTTGAGAGAGTTCCCTGAAGCCAGCTTAGGCTTGGCTTCTAGGGCAAGTGTGGGGCCCAGGCTCCTTTCCCATTCAGTCCCTCACGTTCCCTAGTTTTCCCATGGTCCTGACTCAAGGTGCTGACATCCAGTTCTGCCCCTGAGAGAGGGACTTTACGTTTTGCTGGGGAGACCCAGTACAAGCCAGATTTCCAAGTGGCATGGAAAAGGCATTTCAGTAAAGGCATTTATTGCAGTGTAATGTATTGTATAATAAAGACCACGCAGCCAGCAGTTCGCCAAAGGGGTTAAGCTGTCCCTCCACCCCCGCCCAATACAATCTGCACAGCCCTGAGCACTTCCAAATTGCTCCTTTTCCAGTCTGTCCAGCTCCCTAGTCCTCCTCCACTTGTCTCAGTCTCCAGACTCTTCTGGCCAGGAGCTGCCATGCTGCTTTTTTTCTAGCCTACTCTCCCACTGTCATATAGCTAGACTTGACATTTAACCCTTCATTCTCTGTGCACAGCCGAAGGAGGTACACTGAGTCACACTATACTATAACAACATAAACATAAGTAATGCAGAAATATCACAATACAATCTGTAATCCATCACAGTAAAATCCCCTGGGAACCTCAGTATAGTGACAGATTGGAACATACATAATGTGTAGGGTTTTTTTCTCTTTTACGGATGTATGTATTTATTTTTATTACTGCCATTTTTCTGAGTTCAGGAAAGTTTTAAGTAATTTTTCATTTGCAGCAGCTGTGAAAGCTGAAGTAACAAGGGATTTCAGAGTTACTTATCTGTAAGCAAGTCAGTCCTCCCTCTGCTGGCCACACTTGGTCATTGTTAGTAATGTCACTGCACCAGTGCCAATCCTATCTAAAACAATTCTAAAATGCACTTTCAGAAGGTGCTCTGTAAGAATTTTTAAGGAACTGAGCTTATTTCTTTTTTGTTTTGCTCATGCCCCCCAAATTATTTATATTTTAAAAGTTTCCCCCTCTCCTTTTTTTTAAAACTTATGAAATAAAAAAAAAAATAATTCTGGTATCCCTTGCTTTTTTGACACGTGTGAAGGAAAAAGAGTATTTACTAGAGGACTGATGGTTTTGAATATTTACCAAAGGCTTTCCTTATTCAAAACATTCATCATTTAAATTAAATAATTGTTAGACCATTTAGTTAAAAAAAAAAAACCCAACAACTTCCTTTTCCTCTTAACAACTATAACTTTCACTTTAGCTTTTGCGGTGCCCTCATTTCCATGCTCTTCAGTCACAGAACTTCAGATCCAATTGGCAATTTGTGGGCTTAAACCAGGACTTAAGTAGAATTTAGGTACCTAAAAACAAACCTCCCCCAGTTCCACAACTGCCTAACCCCGTGGATGTCTAAATTAGGCATTTGGAATTGCATGTTGCATCTCTGTGAACATTCAGATCTGACAAATCTGAGCAGATTGGCAAACAAATCCTGATGAGCGCATCCAGGATCCAGAAATTCTACATTCCTCAACCAACATGCCCCATAGGACATGACTGCATAGGCACTCTTAGAGCACACCTATCACACCCAGACACGACTCAGCTCCCAGGAGAATACAGTGGTAGTTTCCAAGTATTTTTACAAGGCATTGCACTGTCATTAGATAAATATGAGAAAAGTCTTGGAATAGGGACTAGAATCCAGGACTATGTTCTCTGCAATTAATCTCTTAACCATTAGGCAGGCAAATTATGCTTTCGTTGTGTTCCAGCTCTCGCCCAGTAAACTGTTGAATCTTGAATTATTTTTCTCCAAAATGGCCCAACATTGATAGGTGGGATAGAGAGTGGCCTGTAGCATACTGGTTAGAAGCACTCCTGGGAAGTGGGAGCTGTAGTTTGAACTCAGGTTTTTTGGGTGAGTATTTTAACCAATTGTTAACTACATAAGATGTGGGCACTGGCACTACCATCATCATGACCACTTGTCCTAAACAAAAATTAATTTTTTTGGAATAGTAACTGTGCCTGACTTTGCTTAGCAAAACTGGAGCCTGATCCTGATTGAGGCATTAAGCACTAACAGGTTCCATGCTGTTACTAATAAAGATTTCAGGGGCTGTCTCTGTACTCCAGTGAAATCTCAACCCGAATGCCACTGCAACGTGGAGTGCCTCCGGATCCTTTCAAAGGTGTCTAGGGTACCATATAATGTTTGCACTGTTAAGTGTGCAAACAAGATTCATAAGATAAACCCAGAGATTTCTAATAGGACTCCATAGTTTTAGAAACATTCTGACCTGTTGTGCTCTTTCTGAGTTCTTTGCAATGGCAAAACTACTGTATTATTTTTTCCACAGAAAAAAAAAAGTGAAAACTTAAGTACTAGCATTTTCCAAGGAGTGCCTAGAATCTAATGACAGGTGCCTTGAGTCCAGTGATGTTGACAACTGCTTCTCTACTCCTTCACTATGTGTCTGCATATGTGTTTACACAAAAATAAGCATTATGTTTTAGATTATTACTTCCCTCTAGACTACTTTTGGCAGTAGATTAGGCAGCAGAGCAGGTATGGAGTTGCTATATAAGAAAACTGAGATATGAAGATTCTACATATGCTGTTGATGACATGCTCAGGGAGACAAATACTATTATATATTATTTGGTTACAAGGCTTTGCTGTATGAATGTATTGAGCTACAGTGGGAAGAACAAGCAGGCAAGCAACACAATAACATAGGCCTCACCAAAAACACTAGGAGAGGGGAATAACTATAGGATAATTGCTTACTTCCAGGCACCAGGCTGAAGTTAGTCTAAAGATCAATAGAACACTAAATGATTAAGTTTGTCTCTGTAGAGGAAAGAAAAGATCAATAGTAGGAACTCTTCAGGGGGGACAAGATGATATGGAGAGAGGTTTTGCAGAAAGGATATGAAGGTGATGTGGATTTAGGCCTTCCCCAAATCTAGGGATGGGTAGACCTCAGGAAATGGGAAGCATTTGTGTAGATGGACTGGCTTACTATTAAAACTCTGTTTTCTTTGAAATCTCTTTGCTCTAAGTATATATGTTTTTCAGGCGTCGTATACTACTGTCAGCAGTCCTAGAGGGGAGAGAACAGAAAGTGCTGAAGAAAAGTTTGGGCTGCTGAAGTAATCATAATGGAACACAGAGGGCCAGCTGCTCAAATCCCTGGATTTTTTTATAAACTTCTCTTTTCCAAAAATAACTATACCTTTCCAAGTGTGGAAGAAACAGGCTTCACTCTATTGTTTGGTCACGAAGTTGTCAGAGACCTTTATTTACAAGCAGCTGTTGAGGAGAGCACGGGACAGACAGAGCTTCCTCTTATCGGTCCCACATGCCCCCCACAACAGACAATTGAAGCAAGCCTTTTATATGTTTCAATTCAGGTCACATGACACAAGATATAATTAGTCAAAGAAAAACTGGTTTGAACCAGAAAGCTGCAAGAGGGCATAGACTGTGGTTTGACCTATTGACCTCATAGGTCTACTCAGCTCAACAGGGGAAAAGGGTGGGAGAAAAAGCAGATTGCAAAATAGGCAGGGAAAAAGCATCATTAGCAAATAGTGCACTAACTCAAGAAGTCAGCAGAAATTAAGGCCTGGGGTTTTCTTCTTCCACATTCCCCCCTTCTGTACTTATAGTACAAGCAATGTTGGGCAACAGACTGCAAGTGAGCTAATGGGAGAACAGTTTGACTTATGCATCCTTTGAGGCACATTGAAACTTGTTCTTAGATAGAGTATTTCCCAGTGCTCCCTTCGGAACAACTGTGAGACTAATCTCAATTGACCCAGCATCACGTTAGACATATCTGTTATGTCTTTCACGGGATGCATTAAGGTTACAATTGCGTAGCAACAAAAGCAGTACTTGTAGAAAGAGAATAAACCCGAGGACCATGATTGCGATATAAAATAATTTGGTCCCAAGTCCACCAAACCAGTCCCAAAGACTCCATTGATTGGTTTGGTGTAGTTTAGCAGCTTCTTTCTCAATAATTTCGGCCTGGTTCTCAATAGCACTAGAAGCATCTGGCATATAAACGCAGCATTTTGATTTTATTAACCGCACACACCTCCTTTGCTAGCTAATATATAATCTAAGGCGAGTCTGTTTTGTAGAGTCATTTGTCTCATTTCTTTCATTTCTTTACTTATTTCATGGAAACCAATTGCAGTAGCATTAGCTATTTTCTCTAAGGATGCTGCAACTTTCTTTATTTCAGACATAGCTAAGCCTGTGCCATAGTTGCGGAACATTGTACCCCAAAACCTTTGATTTTCTGTGATTTCACGAAGATTGCAAATTCTTCCTTTAGGTAAGTGAGATCTAATAGTAAAGGCAGGATATGCTGCAGAGACATAGCATGTTTGTCCCCAACCAGAAGGAAGATTTTTATAGGCCTTATCTGCACATACAAAATAGTGACCAGCTAGTGCGGTAACCGAAAAGTTACAAACTGGTTTTAACATCCATACTGAATAATAACCTAAATATCCAGCCGAAATGGGAGAATAACCAAGTATCCAGGAACCATTAGAGAGCCAAGCACCATTTACCTTAAATTCTACTTCACACTTACTGACTCCTACTGCAACACAAGATCCATTACAGGTCCAACAAAAATTCCAGGGGTGGCATATGCTAGTCGTACATAGTCAGCTCGGTTACAATTTATATCTTGCCAGGTTTCATTCCCATGAAAGGGTGAATAATAAGAAGCTGACATTTGGGTCTCATTCAAGGGTACTGGTATCATGGGTAGAATGGGTAGGGACATGACTACATATCCAACCGAGAGACATTTAAGTCTATCCTAATTTGGTTAATTAAAGACAAAAACACATTCCCATAGGCCGGGTTTAAAGGTCCAATACAAATAGTCAATAGGAGGGACTCCATGTTTGGTTATTAATGGGCTCTTTTATTGGAGTCTTATTCTTTAATCTTTGGTTTTGTCAGGAGGAACAGTCTTTTTGCAGTGTGATGCGTGGATCCAAGTAGATAGTTCCCAACACTTTACTGCAGTGTTAGTGGTGAGAAGAACTTGGAAAAGACCTTTCCAGCGAGGTTCTAAAGCTGATTTTCTTTGGTGGATTTTTACATGAACCCAAAATTTCCTGGCTGCAAGGAATTGCAGGCTTCTTCAGGCTCTCTGGGTAACGCTTCTTGGATCTGTGAATGAAAGGCCTTAACACATTTCATTAATGCTTGACAATATTGTGATACAAGATCATCAGCTAAGTGGATGTTAATCTGAGAAGGTGGTAAGTGTGGGAAGGATGGGAGTCGCATAGGTCTTCCCATCAGGACTTGATGTGGGCTGAGTCCAGTCTTCCGATTAGGGGTGGATCTCATGCTCATTAATGCTAATGGTAGAGTGTCTGGCCATTTTAAACCAGTCTCAGCACAGAGTTTTGCTAGTTTATTTTTCGTTATCCCGTTTTGTCTCTCTACAGCACCTGCTGACTGTGGGTGATATGGGCAGTGAAAGTTCTGTCAAAGCTGCAGGGCTTTACATATTTCCTGCATAATTTGGCCAGCAAAGTGAGATCCCCTGTCACTGTTGATGGTAAGTGGGATTCTAAATCGCAGGATAAGGTCCTTTAAAAGGATTCTAGTGACAGCTTTAGTATCGGCCTTTGTCACAGGATAAGCTTCAATTGAACTTGAAAACACACAAACTATAACAAGTACATATTGATATTTACAACATTTTGGCATTTGTATGAAGTCAATCTGAATATTTACAAATGGTCCCCAAGGTGGGGGATGTGCGGCTTTCTTAGTTTTAACAGGTTTGCCTAAATTATGGGCTTGACACACAGATCCAGCCTGGCAGTAGTGCTGAGCTATGGAAGGAAAATTTGAAGCATACCAATCAGGTTGAATAGCTGCGATCATCCCCACTTTGCTCACGTGGGCCACTCCATGGTACACGTGAGCAAGGTAGGGAAGTAAGACCTTAGGCACAACCAGGCGGCCATCCGGGGAGCACCAAAGGTAATCAGGGTGTAATAGGCACCCATGCAGTCTCCAGGTGTCTTTTTCAGAATCTGTGGCCTGATCTTGGAGAAGTGCAACATCATGATGAGTTGCAATAAGAGACTGCTCATAGGTATGGGAAAAAAACAATTGCTCAGCCTGAGGGGGTGAAAGGGCCGCAGCTCTGGCTACAGAGTCAGCCAGAGTATTTCCACGCGTAACTTCATCCTGGGAAGATTGATGAGCAACACATTTAATAATAGCAACAGCAACAGGTAATAGAAGAGCATCTAATAAGGTGACTACATAAAAACCATTACGAATGGGTTTGCCATTTGAGGTAAGAAACTCACGTTGTTTCCATAATTGCTCATAATCATGGACAACACCAAAGGCATCACACGAATCTGTATATATATTAACAGTTTTACCCATAGCAAGGGTACAGGCACGAGTGAGGGCAACAAGGTCAGCAATTTGGCCAGAATAGACAGAAGGTAAAAAATTACTTTCGAGTACCTCATGCTGGGAACATACAGCGTAACCTGCAACAAGAGAGCCTTTGGAATTTCTTAGGCAGGACCCATCAACATACAACATACAAGACTGGGTCAGCATTTGGAATGGGAATGTCATTAAGATCAGCAGTAACAACGAGGCAGTCATGAGGCTCACCATCAGAAGATGCAGGTAACAAGGAAACAAACTTAAATACAGAGCACCAACCTAAAGTAATGTAGGCTGCAGAAAGTAGCAGAATTTCATATTTAGTTAAACGAGCATTTGAAAGGTGTTGGGTTTTGTTTTTTAAAAGAAGTGCGGCCACTGAGTGGGGTACAGCAACAGTTAAGGGCGAGGCTAAAACAATACTTGCAGATGATTCTACAAGAATGGCAGCAGCAGCAACTGCCCGAAGGCATGATGGAAACCCAGTTGCTACAGGATCTAAGACTGTACTATAGTAGGCAATAGGACGATGTTTATCTCCATGGGATTGAGTAAGTACCCCCAGAGCAAAGCCATCTTTTTCATGACAAAAGAGTGTAAAAGGCTTTGAATAAACAGGAAGTCCCAGTGCGGGTACCTGTGAAAGGGCAGTTTTAATGAAAGAAAA
>NW_005843711.1:60248-61349 GCF_000455745.1 Alligator sinensis | reverse complement strand
TTCTTGTGAGTGATATCTTGTGTTGAACCAAATGCATGACTGGGATAGACACAGACAAGGTTTTGGGTATCACAGATTTTAACAGAGACCTGAGGAAATATACTGTGTGCAATCTCCTTTTTTGATTGTTTGGTTTTTTTTTTTTGTTTTTTTTTTTGCATTTTGCATTTTGCTGTGCATCATCAGGACTCAGGGTAGGTCAGCAGACTGAATTTGAGCAAGGAGATCTAAGATGCACAGCCTTGAAAAAGCATGTGTTAGAAACATGTCTCTTTGCATCCTTGGAAGTCAAATTATTGCACAGATCCATCCCAGGCTGATACCATCTGGTTGGATTGCAGCTCAACTAGTGTCTGGCATCTACTCTTCTGAGGAATCCGTAGTCCAGAAATTATGTTGGGTTAAGTCAGGGGCCGGCAGTTATTTTGGGCAGAGGGACACTTACTGAGTTTTGGCAAGCCATCAAGGGCTGCATGAGAGGCATCCCAGGGCAGATTAATATTAATTTTCTAACTTTTTAGGGGCCCCGCAGGCTGGATAAAATGACCTGGCGGGCTGCATCCAGCTTCTGGGCCACATTTTGCCTGCCCCTGAGTTAAGTTCACAGTGGGTAACCCGGTATAGAAGTGCACATACGTGCATGCTTGAAAACAGAGCTGTTTTAAGATGAATGATATAAATCAATAACATACACTGCTCTGTGTTTGACTGGTAAAAAGATATGTCAAAGAATTGCAGTGGAAAGAAAGGAGCAGAACCACAGCGTTTTGGGTGCTCATTTAGTTGTTTGGGACTAACTAGCATGAAGGTAAGAATTAAACAGCGTATCTTAAAGGTTAGATAGGTCTGTTTTGCTTATGGCCATTTATGTCCTTGGGAAGCTATACGGTCTTCCACACTAATTGGAGTTTCCTGAGGTGTGCTGGTTTTGTGCCTAGGTGAATGGCATTGCAGTAGTGCAGTTTGGAAATGTCCAAGTTACATATAACTGCGGCTAGATTGTCACCTGCCAAGATAGGATGGGATGGAATTTCCTAGATGATCTTAAATGGTGTAATTCAGACTGCTACAGGAAGTCTTGGAATTCAATCTGTTTTAACT
>NW_005843711.1:59160-60228 GCF_000455745.1 Alligator sinensis | reverse complement strand
GTGGTATTTATGTAACCAAGTAACGCGTGTGATTTTTGTCACTTGGACACTGTTCAGACTTTGCTTCTGCCTATAGCCAGGATTACAAGGGTGGGAGAGGAGGAGAGTGCTTCTATGTTTTAGTCCCATAGTCTAAGGGTTAGGGCACTGGCCAGGAAGTACAAGACCTTGGTTCTAGGTCCCCCTCAACCAGCGGGGTTTGAATTTAACGAGGCTGAAGTTGGTTGCTTATTCCTGGTTCCCTATTCCTTATTCCCAGTTCCTTACTCCTTATTCCTGGTTCCTTTACAAAGCTAATAAGGACCCAATAAAAGCTTGTTATTAATGAATTACAAATCCTAAAGAGAGAATTTCCTTATGTAAAATAATATCGCACATCAAGTACAGAGCCCTAAATGAAGCTCAGATTAGGATGTGATTATAGGGCAAAATACTTCTTAGCCCACCCCAGACTTCCTCTCGATGCCACCTGGGGACTGTCCCAAAGAACCCTGACCACAGTCCTGCCCGGCCCAAAGCATGGTTTGGCCATGCCAGGCTGCCAACTGATAGCCCCTATGCCCGCTCTACTAAGTATAATGGCTCGAATAAGGAACTTGTTTTTGGGCTGGGATTATACTTAGAAATCCTTTTTGGGCCACTCTGTGACACACCTCTGTGCCACCAGGGAACTCTGCTGGGCATCTCTGACAAGAGACTTGCCTGGCCCAAAACACAGTTTGTCTCTGCCAGGGTGCTAACTGACAGCACCCCAGCCACTGTGCTAAATATATGGACCTAAATAATGTCCTCTCCCCTCCAGCGCTTCGAGTCTGACCCCATGTCCCTTCCCCACTTTCTGATCCGAGCCCAGTCCCCTCCTTCCTCCCACCACTTCAGTTGGATCCCACTCCCACCCCCTCCCCGCTGCTTCAGGTCTGACCCCGCTCCCCTCCTCCCTCCCCAGCCACTTTGGGTCTGCCTGTCTCCCATATCCCCCTCGCTGCCGGTTATTCTGGGGGGCATCTAGGATGGGCAGCCACTGCAATCCCCCATTTGCCCTCAGGCAGGGAGGCGGGGAGCCCCCGG
>NW_005843711.1:57551-58756 GCF_000455745.1 Alligator sinensis | reverse complement strand
CCTTTTTCCTTAGAACAGTGGCTGGGGTGCTGTCAGATAGCAGCCGGGCACGGCCAAACCACCTTTTGGGCCAGGCAAGTCTCTGGTCAGAGATGTCCATGAGATGGCACAGAGGTATTCCACGGGGTGACTCAAGAAGGATTTCTAGCTGTAATCCTAGCCCAAAAGCCTGTTTCTTCCTCAGGTTCACATACTTAGCACAGTGGCTGGGGATGCTGTCAACTGGCAGCCTGGCACGGCCAAACTGCGCTTTGGGCTGGGCAACTCTCTCATCAGAGATATCCAGGAGAGTCCCCCAGTGGCACAGAGATGTGTTCTGTGGTGGCCCAAGAAGGATTTCTAGCTATAGTTCCTTATTCAAGCCCCATTATACTTAGTAGAGTGGGCGTGGGGGCTGTCAGTTGGTAGCCTGGCACGGCCAAACTGTGCTTTGGGCCGCGCAGGACTGCGGTCAGGGTTCTTTGGGACAGTCCTCCAGTGGCATAGACAGGAAGTTTGGGGTGGCCCAAGAAGTATTTTGCCCCATAATCGTAACCTAATCCGAGCTTCATTTAGGGCTCTGTACTTGATGTGGGATATTATTTTACATGTTAATTAGTATATCTACCATGCTAATGAAGTGTCTCTCTCTTTAGAATGCGTAATTCATTAATAACAAGCTTTTATTGGGTCTAGATTAGCTTTTGAAAGAGGAACCAGGGACCGGGAATAAGAAACCAGGAACAAGGAATAAGGAACCAACTTCAGGCTCATTGAATTTGCACCTCTCATTTCCCAAGAATATTCTGTAACCACCAGGCCAACAATTTACCCAGCCTACTCCTGAAGCTGCCCCACTGGGCACCTATGAGGTGGCATAGGTTAGTGACATGGTCACATGCTCTGGAAGGGAAGAAGTTCCAGCCCCAGATCCCTCACAGATTTTCTGCTCTCTGCATTTCATCTTCATTGGATAACGTGGAGAACTAGCAACAGGATAGTGTCTACCCCACTGGGGACATTCTCTTGATGTCCTGCTATCTTCCAGAAATTGTCAAGTTAGCACTACTAATGTACTTTCTATCCCATGTCCTGACCAAACTGTATTACACTGGGTGGTTCTCGTTGTGTTTCCTTCCTTCAGTATTTGCTTCAGTTTCTACTGGTCTGTAGTTTGCTCAGGAACAGAAGGTTTGATCTTGGGTGGGTGGCTGGTGGTTATATCC
>NW_005843711.1:54464-57348 GCF_000455745.1 Alligator sinensis | reverse complement strand
AGTTCAGGGACTGTAAATATGTTTTAAAATTTCTCTAGGTTACACTAGACCTAAGAAGGGACTTCTAGTCATCCTATTGTGTATGTTATTTTTTAAACATCTTTTTAAACTTCAATGGCTAATTTTTATTTAGATGAAAGGAAGGGACTTTGTAAAGTCATCTCCCAACCTGAAATCTTTCTATTAAAATGTAACAATGAATATACAGTGAAAATGTCAAATTTCTTGTGTGGCAAGAGATTCATTTCATTTTGATTTTTTTATTCTGGCTCATGGACTGGAGCATAAACTTCATTCACTAATTTTACAACTAAATTCATACCCATGTCAGTGTGAGGTTTGCACAGAAATAAATGTAGGACATGGTTTTTGTGCAGTTACCAAAGGTGTAGTTGTAATGATGGGTGCACATTCACTTCCCTTGAGTACCACTGGCATTTTTCCCCTTTCTTTTCTTTGTCTTTCCTTACTTTGCTTTCCCTGTTCCTTTAGCCTTCCCGATATTTGAGTATCTCCTTTCTTTCCTTAGTGTTTCTCTCCTTCAGCAGCTTTTAACTGCTTAGTGGTCATGAGGATCTTCCACAAGGCCTTTGATGAAATAGCAATTAAATGGTTAGTGGTTCATTTAACTGAGATGGTTAAAGTGTCATCTGATGGAGTTATAGAAAACTGTGGTCTGTTAGCCAGTGTGGATGAATTCACCATAATTCTGATTCTCTACTAGTGCTGCCCCCTGCCTCTCTCAATTATTAACTCCCTATAAGTGATCACTACTTGATAATTCATGCTGATTTGCATTCCCCTGGGAATGGTACATTAATTAGGGCTGACTGTAAGCAGTGTGGGGGAGTTTCTAGTTCTCTGGGCCATTGTTTCAGGCTTCCTGTACACACACCTGTCTTTATAGCTTAAACACTACTTGCATCTCATTTACATCCCTGTTTCTCAGTGTGATAATCCTAAATTCACCGCTTTTCTTTCAGGTAAGCGGTCATTCCTACAGGGACTTAAGAACACACAAAGAAAAGGCAACTGCATCTACACTGTCAGTATAATTCCTTTCCTTCTCATCATCATTGTGGGCTTAGCAATTGCACTAGGTAAGTTGTTTTGATTATTGGGAAGAGATGGAGTAATACTCTGTTACAGGGGTCAGCAACATTTTTGGTCAGGGTGCTAAAAATGCATGCAACCTTGACTTATAAGGTGTTGGCATGCCAGGGACAGATGACAGGGCAGCCGTGAGGGCCTGATCTTTGTCGTGGCAGCGCACCTCGACCCCTTCCCCACCATTTGCCCTGAGGCATACATTCCAAGCAAAAAGACCCTTGTGTGCCAGGAGTTGGCTACAGCTATTACCTTCTTTTAAATATATATTTTTATCTCTAATTGACACTCCTAAGCTTTGCGCAGGTAAATACTAAAATTATTCTCCACTGTTACACGATGTGCAAGGATGTAACATTACCTATATCTTCACTTCTTGATCTCTCTGCAGCCCTAAGAGACTTTTACTTGAACAGCAATGTAAAATAGTGTCACCCAGAAATGCTATTGTAGTTAAATGCTCATTTACTGTCATTTTAATTATGTTTTAATTCATATTTTTGAAACAGCTCATGTTCATTCTGCCCTGGTGAAATTCCATTAAAGGTGCTATTGGGATAGGCCTGAAAATTCCATTTACAGTAAAGGGAAGGCAGAGGGGAAATCAACCCAAAGAGATTGGTTCCCAAGCAGTATTGTTTTGTTGCCTTTTATTTTTTGCTTTATTTTCTTAATACCCTTTTTGATCCAAGGGGCCAGCCAAACTCAGAGGTTGTTGTGGTTAGCTGAACAACCTGCAGGTCCCTACAGATTGGAACACGAGTTGTACTGGGGATTATTTGCAAGGTGACACCATGAAGCTCTATGTTCTTGGAGGATTTGGGGATGGCTCTGATCACGTGCTGCACCACATGGCTGCAGACAGCAGCACCGAGCAGACCACTCTTCTAATGAAGATCCAAGTGCTTGCAATCCAAATGGAGTTACTTTATAACTGCACAGAGCTGTCTGCATGAAACACAGTGGCAGCAGATGATAACCACAGTGAAGAATGTGTGATTTGAAGCATCACCCACACAGCGAAGAAAGCAGGCAGCATGGAGGGCCTCAGACCCCTTGCATATTTGGATTTCCATCAAGAAACCTGGCAGCAGCATGGAAGCACTGGAAGGAAGAGCTAAACTTATACACATGGCTGACTCTGCTGGGCAAGATGAGAAAATAAAGATAAATCTTTCTCATTACCTCATTGGGACAAAGGGCATAGAAGTGAATGCAACACTTCTGAGGGGCCTAATATGTCAGAGCAGCTGAGGAGGGCTTTTGATAAGTAAACATTAAGTTAAAAGTGAGACTGTGGAAAGGTACTCTTTTGGGCAGGGGGTGGCTTTTGAGGTGGGGGGTTGCACAGTGGGTTGTTTTTTTTTAAACCGGGAATCAGGATTTAGAAGAGGAATAGATAATTATGTTACAGAGCTGAAAACATTGGCATCCAGTATAATTTGGGGACCATAACAAACTCTCTTATTAGAGACAGAATGATTTGTGGGACATCTGATCCTATCCTAGGGAAGAGATTGTTTAGAGAGGCTGATCTGCCTCTGGGCAAGTGTCCAAATTTTACAAGCAACTGAATCAGTTAAGGAAACAATCACAGCAATTGCTGGTGTAGAACAAATTCACAGGGTCAATATGAAGAGGCCTGGGAGCCAGAACAAAGATGGGACCACTGAGAATGTGGTCCCCAGGGTCCAGTGCGGCTACTAAGGGAAACAGCATGCAAGACAGAAGAAGTGCCTAACATATGGCAAAGATGCCTGAGCTTTGGGACACAAAA
>NW_005843711.1:43686-52163 GCF_000455745.1 Alligator sinensis | reverse complement strand
TTGGGGTGTGAAGTGGCGGGATCCGTTCCCCCCCACCCCTCCTCACCCCCAGACGAGCTGCGCGTGGCTCCATCTCATGCCCTGCTCCACCCTGGCTGGGCCTCTGCCTCTGCCCCTGCCCCATTACCTTTCTCTCTGCAGGGGCCTTGATCTGCGTCCCCCCGCGCCACCAGGGCCCTTCCCTCCCCCTGCCCCTTCTCCCCCACAGACTTACCAGCCAGACACTGATCTCCAAGCTGCCGGGCTGTGATTGCACACGTGTGCGGGCCGGCGGCGGTCCGAGGCTCTGGACACACACACACGAAGTTTGCTAGGCTCCGTAGAACCTGCGCGCAGGGAAAGGGGGTTCGTCGAGGGATCGCGCTCAGCGACGGGGAGAGGCCAGAGGTTGATCAGACCCCTATAGGCTTCTTAAGGTATACGCTGGGTCCGATAGGCTCCGCAGCGCTTGGAGATCTTCACGAGACGTGAAGGTCTCCTCCTCCTGATAGTTGTGGAGTCCTCCAACTTGGGCGGAAACCGCTCAAGCCTCATACGGCTAGCAAGCCAATCGCCAGCCGCCACGTGGGAATAATTTAGAACTGGCCAATAGTGGGACACAAATTTGCATGCGGGTGGCAGGAACTCCTTTGTACCGTGCATTTCTCTTTGCAACTAAGAAATGCACCCTGCAAAGAAAGCTCCGAGTGGTGGGAAATAATTTAGCAGTGCCGAAGCACACACAAACAAAATCACACCCTTGGGTTCTGACAACATGCACACGGCATTTATCGGTGACATAGTTGGCTACACCAGCCAAAATAAATGATTGCCGATAATGTCAAATTTCCTTGTATCAGTGCACCTCTAGTAGTGAAGGCTGTTTTACACTACGGCTTAGAATTTAATAAGGTCTCAGCTTTTCTGTCTGATAATGCATTTTATATGTGCAAAGCTTTCTCTGACGTGCTCTGTAGAATAATGCCCAGCACAATTCATGTCACCTGCAATGCACACATCCTTTCTCTAGCAAGTGAAGTCTGACATGCACATTTTTCTGATGTGGATAGCCTGGTTTCCTCTTTTAAAAAAGTGTTCAAACATTGTCTAGGCCGTAAGCTTCAATATAGGGAGTCCATTACCAATATATGGAGTCCATTGCCAATTAAACCAGGGATCTACATGCAACTGTGTTACTTCCACCAGAGCCAGTGCTTACAAGGTGGAATTTGTGGTTCAACTCAGTTCATTACCATGCCAAAAATATGAAGTACCACCCAGAATTTTTGTGCGAGGAGCTTGAAATCACACCTGGCACACAGCGCATGCTTAAACTACATGATCTCTTAAGACAGGGTTACACTGAAGCTGAAGTTTAAGTTTGTGGTTGAAAATGAGATCCAGTTCATGGAATTTCTAATATGGTTTGAAAACTGGCAGGCGGCGATCCATGAAGCACACAACACACTGATGGATTTGATAAGTTGGGTCAAAGACATGGCATCAAAACAGCGTTCACACTGTCAACATGAAAAGCAGTGGAGACAAGAACTGTTGCAGGCAACAGCTGCAAAGCTGAATCAGTACTACAAATATGATCAGTCACTACAACTGCGGTTTAAACAACTGGCTGCCTCCTTTTCTGGTGCTAGTCACATTTTTAACCTCAATAGATGCCTTTTCTGAGATTTGACCCTCAGCTACTGAAATCAATCCCTGGATCGCAGAAAGAGCATGACAAGGAACCTGCTACTTAAATGAACTTGGTCAGCGTGCCAGGTGCCTTTGACTGTGACTGTATTTTGGCAGTCTGTTTGTTTCTGATCAGCTTCGACATCTCCACAACTTGGCAAAATGCTGCTTTACCATTCCAGCCCCTTCAGTGGAAGCAAAACATGTGATCTCAGTGTATTCATACCGGAGAGACAGTGGATATCAGCTGCAGCTGCTGGTGGATGCTGCATGCTAGTATTTAACAACTAACATAAATTATTTCTATCTAGATTATCATTATTTAATATCACTAAGCTTTTTGTAAAATGTTAATAATTAGAGGTGCACTGATACATCAGTCCCATATTGGATTGGCACGGATGGAAGGAAAATTGACAGTATTGGCAGTCAGTGTTTTTTGGCTGATGTGGCTGATTAATGTCGCCAATAAATGTCCCGTGCATGAACGCAGCCACAGTGCAGCACGCGGGAGGCCAGGAGTGTGGCCCAGTAGTGTGGAGAGCATCCAGATCTAGCTGGTAAGTCTGTTGTGAGGGAAGGTGCGTGGCAGGGGGGGCAGGCAGATTGAGGCCCCAGTGGTGAGGGAGGGAGTGAAGCTAGTGCAGGGGCAGGAACTGCACAGCTGCGGCAGGGCTTGGGGCACAGGATGGAGCTGTGAGCAGCTTCTCTCGGAGCTGCAGAGAGAGGGTTGTGGCTCCCCCCCCGCGCCTTGGGAGCTGTCCCCCAGACCTGTATGCGGGGGAGGGACGGGCCACAACTGCAGGCTGGGGCTGGCACTGGGATCTTCCTGGTGGGGGGTTCGGCTGGTGCTGCACTTGGGGAAGGCAGTGGCAGTGCTGGGAAGGGGCCACTGCAAATGTTCTGGTGGCTGCAATCCCCCCGTCCTGTAGCTCCTTTTTCTACCTAGTCTAGCCCAGTCCCCCACTGAGAAAAGCCTGGCTTTGCCCTTGGCCCCAGACCGCAGCGGCAGCCCCTCCTCACCCCATGCACAGATCCAGGCAGGGGCACACACCCCCATGCCTTTCTGGAGTGCGTGTAGCAGCGGGAGCTGCCATCCCCCCACCGGCCCCCATCCTTCCCGGATAAGCACCGTGTAGCTCCTGCCCCAGCCCTACTCCCTCCCTCACTGTAGGGGCCTCAATCTGCCCCCCACACACACCCCTCCCCCCCCTCCCCCACAACACACTTACCAGCCGGATGCTGCTCTCTAGGCTGCCCACCTGCATATCAGCAATCAGATCAGTATTGACTGATATGACTTATTAAAAATTCAGAATGTGACTCTGCCCAGGGCCCTAACCACATGCTCCCAGAGCCCCGCAGTCTTGGGGTTTCCAAGGAAACCAGCCAGGACCTGCATGGGTAGGGTGTGTGGCCAAGTGAACAGGTTGGGGTTGCAGGTGGGTGGGGAGCTGTGTCTAGGACTGAAACTGGGATCTGGAGGCTGTGACAGTCTGGGACCAGGGCTAAGCCCAGGCCAGAGCCATGATCTGCTCCCTGCATGCACCTGCCCACGGCCCCCGTACCCATCATGAGGGTGTGCATGGACTGGATCGCAGCTTTAACCTGGCCCCAGCCGCACGATGTCAGCACCCTGCAATTCTGCCCCTAGTTTCAGTCTACAAACTAGTCAAGGGGGACCAGCAGGCATTGGGAGAGTCCCTATTCCCCTGAGCACTCCCGGGAGTTACAAGAAACAACAGAAACAAGCTAGCGGAGGGTAGTTTCAGGCTAGACATTAGGAGGCACTATTTCACAGTCAGGGTGGCTAGGACCTGGAACCAACTTCCAAGAGAAGTGGTGCTGGCTCCTACCCTGGGGTCTTTAAAAAAAGGCTGGACAAACGTCTGGCTGGGGTTGTTTGACCCCAGCACTCTTTGCTGCCATGGCAGGGGGTCAAACTAGATGATCTCAGGTCCCTTCTGACCCTACCAACTATGAAACTATGATCCTGGCCTTTCCTGCCTATCCCACTCCCAAACACAGCTCCCTGCCTGCCCATGGCACTATCCCATCTGGCCAGGTGTGCACCCTGCCCAAGTGGGTCCTGCTCTCAGTGGTGGGTGCAGGGCTGACTCACTGGGGTACCTGGGCAGCAGTGCTGGGTCTGACAGTGGTGGCAGCCAGAATGATCTGCCACTGCAGAGAAATGAGTCCAGCCACTGTGCCCTGCTGCATACCTAGAGGCAGCAGAACTGGTTGCATGAGCCACCATCCAGACTGCCACACGTGCCTGGGGACCTGCCACGGGCCAGACAAAATCCCTTGGCAGGCCACATATGGCCTGTGGGTCTTATTTTGCCCACCAGTGCCATAAGGGCACATGCAGACCAGGAGGACCTATCTAATATGAAGATTGTTGGGGACCAGTAAGGTCTGAGAGGGATCTGCTGACAGAAGGACAGATTAGGGATTTCTGTAGGACCCTTGGGCAGCCTAGCCTCCCTTTCCAAAGATAAGAACATCAAGATGTGGCGGGTGGGGAAGAAGGGGAAGATAACCTAGAGCAGGGATGGGCAAAATACGGTCCGTGAGCTGAATGTGGCCCTCAGAGGGACTTTGTGAAGCCCATAGCGGGTCCCTCAGTCCTGCTTGGCCCTGTTGCCATCTACGACGGGGCTGGGTCAGCACTGAGGTGGGACTACATTTCCTGGGAGCCCTGGTGGTGATGTCTCCTGGCTGCCACCAGCAGCAGCCCTGGCTTCATGGAGACTGGCCAGGACCTGTGCAGCTAGGGTCCAAACCATGGGCTGAGGACTGCCGTGGTGGTGGCTCCTGGCTGCCACCAGCAGCAACGCTGGCTTCATGAAGACTGGCCAGGACCTGTCCAGCTAGGGTCCAAACCATGGGCTGAGGACTGCCCAGGACCTAGTGGTGGGCATGGGTGCCTCCCACTCACCACTGCCAAGCCCTTCGTGCTGTGGCTGCCTAGAACCTGCTCTGCAGCTGTTCTGTGCTGCCCCCCTGCTGATCGCAGAGACCCAGGGCAGCCCAGAGGTGGTGCTGGTTGTGACAGTGAGGAAGAGCTGCAGGGCAGCCCCAGTGCAGGCTCCAGCTGGCTGCAGTGAGAAGAGCTCCAGCAGTGGTGAGAGGGAGGTGGCTTCACCTGCTGTTTCCCAATCCCCAACAACACCTTCTGTCCAGCTGCCGCCTCTGCTGAATCCAGGAAACAGCAGCATCATCCCATCCTTGGAGTAGAAGGGTGGCCTGGAGGTGGCACTTGTGGTGTCAGGGGCCCCAGCTCAGTGTCCCTGCCACAGCTTCCCCCACCCATGCCCGCACCAACTCCCCACTTGCCCACAGCCCCATCCCATATAGGGAGGTTTGGGGAGCTGTTGCAGGGTGTAGGGGTGCTGGCTTGGCCCACAGCAGCTCCCACAAACTTCCTATGTGTCCAGTGGACCCACATAATTGACCATCCCTGACCGAGAGCTAGAGCACTACAGGAGCCACGTGGCCACCAAGGAGTGTCACAGCCACCCCTGGGTTACAGTCTAACTGAAGATAATTGGTATACTTTCAGCCTTTGTTTCTGCTGTACAACCTTCTTGTTTTCTGCACATTTTCTCTTGCTTTCTCAGGATTTGTCATGAAAATAGAGAAACTTGTTCTATATTAACAGACCCACTGATTTGTTTTCTGCCTTCCCAGTGAAACATACTTCACCTCAAGAGTGCAACAACTGCCCAAAAGGTTGGATGGGATACGATGGGAGATGTTACTATTTTTCCAATGGGACCAGAAATTGGAATGAAAGTCTTGAATTCTGTTCATCGCTTGATGCTTCTCTGGTCATAATAAAAACCAAATCAGACCTGGTAAGTGCAAAATAAAATGCAGTCTTGAACTAGAATTTCACAAAGATCCTTTTTAGCAATTTGTCGCTTTCAACTTTTGATCTCTGTCAGAGGTAGAAATGGGTAGTTCTCTGCCCTGGGTGGCAGCAGCACGAATTACAGCAGCTACAGCTGGGCTGTCAGCAGTGCCTGGGAGAGCAGCGAGAGCAGCTGTTATTTTCATTCCCCTTCTTAAGTCGGAGCCCAGGGCTGGTGCCCCAGTCCCGCCTCCTTAGTTATGCTACTAATAAGTAAGCAAAGATCTTCAAAGAGAATAGCTAGATATGCCTTACAAGAGATGTCCAGCATTGAAAGTAATAGTGGCAAGGAGGGAGTTTACAGGCAAAAAAATATAAAATTAAAATGGACCCCAAAATTCCCTCTAGCCAGGCTGAGGTGTGCTGTGCCCTGGCCTTAATTCTAGACTGTCAAAAGATAACAGACATCCAGCATAGCCTGCTGCACAAGCCTGTTTTCACAAGAAGGAAAGGGAGACTAAATTAGTCAAAATCCAGAAGTTTGCTTCCACAACTCAGGGTCTGATTTTAAGAATGGGTGAATAAGGGTGTTTAACCAAACAAAATCAGTTTGTTAGAAATTATGCCTAATTGTTGGACAAATTAATGAGGACTTGGGTCCTCCCTGACCTCTCCGGTTGAGGTATTAAAGATTTTGGGGGAGGGAATTAAAATGCATTGGAAATGTGGGCTGACAGAAGCAGCCTCTACCATTACCCTATCATCATAGGGGATACAGAGTGACATTACTGAGTTTCCATCCCCTTCTCCCTCCCAATGCTAAGATATGTCCTGAGATCGGGACCCACATGCCATCACTAACTTCAGATAATTCCTAAATGACAGCTGGGCTCCAAAACTTGGTTTCCTGCTCTCCCTGAAGAGCTGTTTTCTTCCAGATTTAGTATCTTCCTTCCTTAGCTCTCTCCCTTTGCTTCTGTCTAACGGGTGCAGCCCAGCCTGGCAGAGCAGTTCCATCCTTTGCAATGGTACCATGAGCCTGACATCAGAAAGGCAGCTTGAAAAGAGGCACAAACAACAACATGATAGAATTTTACCAGGTCTTGAGTGACTCCTTGGGCTGTGTGCTCTGCCTGTTTGTTTCCACTCGTGTCCTGCTGGAATTGCAACTGGAAGAGCAAAGACAGAAACTGCACTTCCGATCCTGGCTGTTGTTTTCTTTTCCTGTGTGCTCGTGCTCTTGTGCATGGAACTGCACCAGCCTATTGCAACAGGCTTTCCCCCATTCTCAAGAAGGACAGTTAATGTCATATTCAGTCCTAACTTGTCACCATACAGAACTTTAATTAAAACTCTGTCGCTAAAGGAAAGAGAGAAAGGGATATTGTTGAAATGAAAATGTTGTTTCACATTTAATCAGGTCAAACCTCTTTCTCTACTTTTTCATGTATTACTAACAAAAGGATATACAGATTTTTAAGGATTGTGTTGCACCCTCAGTCTCCATACTTGACAACCTGTACCATCTTCAGCTGTTCAATATTGTACAATGACAAGGTCATAAGAACACCTGCAAATCTCCAAGCCCACTTATTCCATCCAAATTAACACAACAAAAGAGAGGCTAGGACAAAGTCCTGCAAGGAATGTGGGATTTTACTTTTGTTGTGAATTGCCCAAAATAAATGCACAGAAATGGTCACTGCAGAGTGGATGACTTACCCGCAAGGTGGCATGGAGAAGGGCATCTGGGAAAGGAGCCCAGATCTCCTAGTGCTTGGTTTTGTGACCCAGCCCCTCTTTTGGTTTAAGCTTCAATGTTTTGTATCCTTTTCCCTGTTACTTGGCCTCACTCCTACTGTCATCTCCTTTTTATTACACCAGTGCCTCTCTTTTTACCCATTACTGCGTTAGCTCGTTCTACAGGTAAAGACAATCAGGAAGCTGGCAGCATACCTCCAGTGGAATAATAGCCTCTATGCTGTCCACAAACAGAACCTCACTTTCATTTTGCTGCCCTATCTGCCCTGCTAGTGGAGGTCTGGCAGGGCAAAGCAGCAGACTAGGTCCGATCTTCACAAGGAGTCTGGAGGCAAGTATTAGTTCTCTGTGTTATAGTCATCTCAAAGGGTAAAGGATTGGGCCATTGATACACATTAGAGTCATACCAGTGACTTATATCAAGACAGGATTTCACTGTAAGCCTTTTGTAAATTGTATGCAATTATAAGAGGAACAACTCTAGTCTTGCTGGATTTAATTATAGGAAATCATCAACCGTTACAAAGAACATTTTTACTACTGGATTGGACTGGCAAAAGGAGCTGAAGGGTGGCGATGGGTGGATGGATCACCTTTTACAAATGACATGTAAGTTAGTGGGTATGGCTGCCCACCCCTACCCCATCATCAGTGTGGGGAGGTGACTAGGAATAAAGGAAATTAAGTTGTTCTGAAAGCAGTGCTGTAGATATTGATTTAGAATTGTATTTTCCTTATACAACAGGTTTGTGTGTGACTGAAATGGCATTGACACACTACTCAGACTATCTTCAGGTTCACAACAATTAAGTTTCTGTGCTCTTTTCCTTCTGCACAGAATCACACTTGAGAATGAGGCACCAAACCTGAACTGTGGTTACCTGAATACAGAGAAGATTGTTACCATAGCCTGCGAATCTCTCAGGCGCTGGATCTGTATCAGAGATGTCAACCCTACCTTTGGCCCCTCCAGAGCTGCCTCCTGAGGGTCTGGCTGCACTTGTAGCAAAACCCCCAGTTTTCCTTTTTTTCTTTTTAAATGCATTCCCTCCCCTTCCCCAACCATTTCTGACTTTGTCTCTCCCTCTCTATCCCCTATAGATAAGTATAAGTGAGATAAGACATAGGATA
Organism: Alligator sinensis; assembly: GCF_000455745.1. Classification (NCBI taxonomy): domain Eukaryota; kingdom Metazoa; phylum Chordata; order Crocodylia; family Alligatoridae; genus Alligator; species Alligator sinensis. The sequence continues at coordinate 43,744 of NW_005843711.1, read as the reverse complement.
AGCTTCAGCATTTGATTTTGGTAGCAAGTTGTATTTGTTTTGTTTTTTCTCCTTCTTT
>NW_005843711.1:31413-39095 GCF_000455745.1 Alligator sinensis | reverse complement strand
CCAGCCCTCCCCCTGTGCCATGCCCCCCCCCCCCCCAGCCCTTTCCTTGTCCTGCAGTCACAGGCGGATTAAGATTCATTGGCCCTGAGAGAACAGAAAATTGGAGGCCCCCTATGCCCCATTATAAATATGAAAGTATCATAAAGCATTAATAAATAGACATGTTAAATGTTTGCACGATGCATTAATAAATAAAGTACAACATACAATGTCAAAATTAACTACTTAATTGGGCCAGACACAAAATTGAATAAAACTACTGCCTTAGAAAAATTACTCGGATGCATAGGATCACCATAAATGTATAACAACATGAAAGGAATGATGTTTTAGTTTAGTGATCATGTGGACTCTTGCTTGACAATATTTTTTTCCATGAAAAAGATTGTGTCTTCAGAAGCTTGCAAATAACAACTTTTTGGAACGATTTAGTTGGTCTAATAAAAGATAGCGCTTCTACCCAAAGACTACAGCTACAGGTCAGCGTTCCCCTCCCTCCACCCCAACCTGTTTCTCACCCAAAGTCTGCCACAATTTGCATTTTAACTGACTGGCATATTGCATATTGGCTTCTGGGATAAGCTGTTAGGGTGACAGGATTTGGATCTTGGAGAGCATTGGATTTGCAGCTGAATAAACGGCTATAACCTGTGGCCTAGCAATGCTGCTAACCAGAAAGCAGAATGGTATATTAAAAGTAACATTGCAAGCAATTAGGCAAGCATTTTCCTAACAACGTAGTAGTGTTGTAAGATATATAGCTCATTGTGTAAGAAGAACAGGCTGCAGACCACCAGCTATCATTAGGAGATAAAGCAGAAGCAAGACCTTGGAGATGGTGAAGAAATCAGCAAGAAACTGCAAGTGACTGAAACAAGCAGGGGTCAGGGTTTTAGGCACGTGCTCGTAGCAAAAAGACATGCAAATAAGTGAAATACATAGGCAATCCCATGCTAATGAAGTAAACAGTAAACAGAGGCGGAGCTTAAGATAGGAGGGAATAAGGGTGGAACAAAGGTGGGGTAAATGTTAATGAGCATAAACCAAGGTGTATAAATATAGAAAGAACTAATGTTCATGGTGCCTCCCCGGTTTGTTAGCTAGGCCAAAGCTGTCTCCATTTTGAGGAAATCTGTTGGCAAGCAACGTGGGCAGGTGATGCGTGATGGCATCGATTCGTTCTCTCCCTAGTCATTGGGCATCGCATGGAGTCAAGGCCTAACATAAGCCATCCTCAAAAAAGAATCAAACTGGGCAGGAGGCATGCTTCATAGTCCTTGTAAGCTCAGCACCTAGTAAACACAATCAGCCTTGTAAAACCACCACTATAAGCTATCTTTTATTAGATCAACTAAAACAGTTGGAAAAATTCTTTTTTTGCACGCTTTCAGGTACAAACACCCTTGTTCAGGCAAAGGGAGCTGCTGCAGATGTTTTGTGCTGGCTGCATTTGTGTAACTCTTCTGCTGAGCACCTGTCAGCAGCAACAAGGGCTGGGTTCAATTTTGGGGATACTAAATATATTTTACCATGGCTTGAGCCCCAGCTACCTGGGAAACACTAAATGGGTTACTAGGGTGTCCAATGACAACAACAACCCTTTTCTCTCAAGCAGTGTAAACACAAAAACCAGATTTATTACACAGCATAAAGAAAAGCAAGAGGATTCACTAACTATAATTTTAAAACACTACAAACTACAAAACCAAGTCTATAGGTGGCACCCTTGGGGGTAGGGGCGCAGGTCTTTATCCACACCCAGGAAGTCTGGGACCTTGGAGTCCCCAGTGGGAAGCCCCCACTATACTTGCCCTTCAGCAGCGGGCTGGGAAGGGGCCCACACCGGAGAGTCCAATGAGCTGCTCCATGGGTCCACTGCGCTGCAGGGAGCTGCTAGACAGTGCAGGTCCTTCTGCGCTGCAAAGGGCCTCTCACTGCTCCCTGCGAAACTGTAGCACTGGGCCTCACTTCGGCATGGCAGATTTGAGGGGTAAACTGCAGTTTTCATCAGCATATCACACCCCAAAGTTGTTAGTCCTAAACTTGCAAGACAACTCAGAGCAAAGCCAGCCAAACAGCAAAAGAGCCTGATGGGCAGCCAGCGCTAACCGCACTGCACTGGTCAGGACACAGGGCCATGAAAAAAACGTGCCAGGCGCAAAACATGCCAGGCCCAGATATACAGCAAACAAACGTACCTTGGGACTCAGCCCCTGTACCGTGGGACTCAGCAGAGACACTACCGCTGTAAAACAATAAAAGGGGGACTCAGGCAATCTCAGGCAGTCTCCAAACAATAAAAGGGGACTCGGGGCTGTCCTGCACCTGGGCCTGAATATACAACAAAAGAGCGCCAGGCCTGCGTGGCTGCGGCCTGGACATATAGTCTCGGCCACATGGCTCGGCTGAGACCTAACAGCTACGAAACAACAAAAGCGGGGCCAGGCCTATTTTGGCTTAGGCCTGAACTAGAACTAGTGCCCAACCGCAGCGCTTGGTTGGGGCATAAATTACAGAAAGGGACAAAAGTAGGCCCAGGCCTTTTTCACTGGGCCTGGACTGGGCAGCAAAACCCATCCAGGCCTGTAATGGTGGTAAAACAGCAAAAAATAGTCCCCAAGCTTATGGCTGCAGCCTGGCCATGTAGTCTCATCTATACACCACACTGAGACACTACAATCCCCACATAGTGACTGCCAGGACCCTGTCTGCTGGTCAGTCTCCATTAGGCAATGATACACTCATGGCATCAGACCACTCAAGGCCTGCATGGCTGGTAGCTGCCAGGACCCCGTTCCTGGGCAGCCTGAAGTAGAGGAGGACACACTCAAGACATCCCCCCAAAGACCCGTGTCTTGCATCACTAAAGCAGCCAGCAAGACACGTAGCTGGGGTTCAGCGGCAGAGCTATGCTATGCTGAACCCAAAAGAAGTTGCAACAGCAGCTAAAACATGCCAGGTTCGCAGCCCTGGCCCAGGGCACGCCAGCAAAACTGCCAGCTTCCAACCTTGGCTAGGTTGCCGCAGGGATTGATGCCCCGCTCCCGGCATCATCCCACTCAAAACCCAGAAAAGAAAAGGGGAAAGCAGAGGTCTCAAGCTCTGACAGACATCTTCTCCCTGTACCTGAGGCCTTCCCTTCACATAGCTTCAGTTTTCTTCATCAGTGAAGAGCAAGCGGGGGTAAACCCACCCTGCCATGGGAAGCACGCATTTTTGGCTCCCCAGTCAGCATTCAGGCTTCATCAGCCCAAGAGGAAGAAGGCCCAGACCAGGTGGCCTGACCCTTACATGCTGGCTTTTTGGTTGTAGCCATGTTGGTCTAAGGACACAGGCAGGCAGGGTTCTTTGAACAGATGTGATATCTTTTATTAGACCAACCGAGTAGCTGTCCCAGGCATGCATCGCCCTGGGCTGGGGCTGGCCAGCTCTGTGGTCCCAGCCCCTGCTGCCCCATCCTCCGCCCCAGCCCCCTCCCTCATTGTGGGGGCTTCAATTTGCCCCCACGCCTGAAGCTCCCTTTTCCCTTCCACAAACTTACCACCATGCAGGAAGTGGGCTGTACAGCTCAGCTCCCTCCTCTCTGCTGGCCCACTACCTGTGGCCAGCTTGCATATGCACATATGCATACAGCGCTGCCTGCTGCTCCCTTTTCCCTTCCACAAACTTACCACCATGCAGGAAGTGGGCTGTACAGCTCAGCTCCCTCCTCTCTGCTGGCCCACTACCTGTGGCCAGCTTGCATATGCACATATGCATACAGCGCTGCCTGCTTCTCCCTCCCAGGAGGCCCCCATTTCCTGAAGGGCCCTGGGCAACTGCCCACCTGGCCCGGGCATTAATCTGCCTATGCCTGCAGTCAGCCAGTGCCCCTGCCTCAGGCAGATCCTTGCTGGTACCCTGTAGCAGGGAAATGCCCCTTCCCTATTCCCCACCCTCTGAACCAGCCAACCCCTATGCCCCCGTCCTCTCCCTAAGAAACAGTGAGGAGACAGCAAGAAAGGCGCTGATGTCTGGACTCAGTCTGGCCTCAGACTCTCACTGGTCTGAAGTGGTGGTGGTCGGTCTAGGGCAGCCTCCACTCCGCTGTCCTCTGGCTTGAAGCTGAACTCACTGCTCTTCTTCCCAAAGTCACCTGCTTGGTGCTGGCAGGGGATGTGCTCCAGGCCTGGGAGGAGAGAAGCCAGCAGGACCTCCATGGTGCTACCATGGTGCTGCCAGGTCACTTGCCCTGGTCCTGTGGTGGCCGTGCAGGCTTTCATGACAGGCTCTAGGATGGCCCAGATGAGAGGAGACAGTCACTGCACCACCCATGACCTGCCCTGGGCACAAAGGGTCTGAGTTCTTCATGCCCCTGGGCACCCATAAGACAGAGAGCCTCACAGGACACCACCTGGCACCCCCGGTCCCTGAGCATTGCCCACCCCAGCCCTGGGGGCATGGCCAGCTGGCGGACCTACCATTCCCTAGATGGACATATTTGGGATTGCTCTGGGCCCTGCCCTCTCGAGGATGAGAGCCTGTTGGCGGGAAGAATGAGGGAGTCAATACAGGAGACATGGGCCCACATGCCTGAACACACATGATAGCCACCAGCACAGGCTCACAGGCACATATACACATGTACATGCACTGCAGTCTCCCACACACACATGCACACCACACGCACTGCACCAGGACATGGGGGCACATGCCACCAGAAGGCTGTCAGGGGCCGGGGCAGCAAGTATTACTTGGGGCGCAAAGGACTTCAGGCCAGGATGTGGCCAATTTATTGGTCTTCCCAGGCCCTGCCGGGGTGTGCAGGGCTCTGGGTTCCTCTGGGCCACAGCTCTCCTCCCTGGAGCCTCCACCTGGACTCCGTTCTGAGGGCTTCTGTTCAGGCCCTAGGAGAGGGGATAGTCACCATGCCAGCAGGGCCCTTCCCTGGACACTGAGGGTCCAAACCCCACACATTTGTAGGCCCCATAAGGGAGGGAGCCTGGCAAGGGCCACACCTGGTGCCCCAGGCCCTGGATATGGCCAATACTGTCCCTGGGGCACTGCTGCTCGGGGGACCTACCACTCCCTGCACAGCCAGCCTGGGCATGCACACACATAGGCCAGTCACCACCATGAGCTCACATGTCTCTGCACACTTTCCACTACACTAGACACACACATTTAACGTGAAGGACACCTCTGCACATCTAGATGCCTCCCAAGGGCACACGGGCATGCCCATGCTACCACCCCCAAGCACACACATATGGAACTGGGGACTGCTGCAAAGCTCTTCATAATCCGTGCCTCAGTTTCCCCTTCTCTATCAGATAGATACCAGATGTCCTAGTGCTAGGCAATGCTCAGAGACAGGAGCCAGAGGATTCCTAGCCTGGCTTCTCAGGACACCTGGGGATGTGGGCTCTTTGGTGAAAGGATTTCAGACGGCTCTGCCAGGGCAGGGCACAGGGCAGGCTGGGCAGGGACTGGATTGGTCAGGGCAGGCATGTCTTTATGGCAGGGCGCAAGGTGCCGTCCCCTCCCAGGACTGCAGCCTGAGGCTGCGGGTCCAGCTGTGCCCCAGATCCTGCAGGTATCTGGATCTAGGGTAGCTGGAGGAGAAGAGCTTCTCAGCAGAAGCTCCCCTGGTACCCCTTCCCCCCAGGAGCCTGCAAGCCACTTCCTGCACCCACAGGGAACCTTTGGGGCCCTTCTAAGCCTGCACTGACCCATGTCCCGGAGCTCCCACCCTCCCCATCACCAAGAGGCAGCCCCAGGAGACCTGGCAGAAGACAACAGCAACACTGCTACCAGGAGAGCTCTGCTCAGTCCATCCCTGGGTATGCAGAGGGCCCCGGGGAGGACTCTGACAGCTCAAGCCCCAGCCACGAACCAGAGCTGCTGTCACAGAGCTCAGGAGTCCTCATGCCCCGCCTAATTCCTGCCCTAATGGCATCAAGGGCCACTTATCTGAGCCAGATGACTTGGGCCAAAGAGCTAAGAGTGCAGGGACAGAGCAGCCCCAGCCAGCAGGAGAAGCACATGGTAGCCCCATGCCAGTAGGAAGCTGCAGCACCACAAATCCTTTGCTACTACCATGCCAGCTTCACACATTATTGCAAAACCCCAGGGTGTTGCCAGATCCTTCCTGCACCGGACAGTCTCTCTGCTGTCTCTCCCTGTCACACAGGCCAGAGCAGATGGTCTGAAATGCAGGGAGTGAGATGGGAATAAGCAGGCAAGTGCTGGGACCATGCGGTCCCGGGGACCTGAGCTCTGTCCCAGGAAGCAGTAAGCACTGGCTCCGGCATCAGGACACACTTCCCTTTTCACCCCGGTCTGGGACTTGTCCCTCTGATCATTCACCCTGCTGCTCTGCTGCGAGCACAGAGCTCGGTCTTCCCTACCTATCATCACTCTGTGCTCTATTCCTTATTCTATCTACTCTACTCTACTGTTTCTATCTATCTGTTTATCTTCTACTTCTATCTGCTCTATCTACTATCTACTCTAGTATCTATAAACTCTCTCTACAATGCTCTACTAGCTACTCTCTATCCACTGTCTCTAATCTATCCAATCTAATCTCCTAACTCTAACTCTCTCCAACTAACAAAACCTCTCCTACACCTTAGCTGAGTCTCTTGGGTTGTGCTGAGACTGACCAGAAAGCACCGGCGGTGAGCTTTTATTCCCTGCCCATTCCTGGTCCCCATGGCATGGGAGTGATATGGGAGCAACATCACAAAGTAGCTTGTGTCATGCCCTGAACATAGCAGTTAGTCAAGTACCTTGGATCTCATCCTTCCTGCCCACCCGCCCCCACCCTGCAACTACAAAAGGCCTCTCACTGTCCTCAGGTGACCAAGCATGATCTGATTCTGTCCCAAACCGTTAACACAAAGTCAGTCCTTTTCCTCCTCTCCATGGGCAGATGCTGGCTGAAGGCTTGCATGGGCACAAGTTGCTGTGGACACGGAGCTTTAGGGTCTGCAGCAGGCTGGGGCGGGATCCCAAGCACATAAGAGAGTCCCAGCAACCCAGGATAGCAGGGCCCTCAGGAGGGCTTGTCTAGCCCAGCACCTGCTCAGGGCAAGATCAGTCCTGGCTGAACCCTCCTAGCATGAACTCACACATATATGTACACACTTGACCCCACTAGATACACACATCCTACCTCATGGACACCTTTGCACCTCTAGATGCCTCCTGAGGGCACATGGGCATGCCCATGATACCACCCCGCAAGCATAGACATATGCACAAACCTGGGGCCTGTGGGCAAAGCCGTCAGTAGGTCATGCTTCAGTTTCTTCTTTTCTATCAGACAGATACCAGAGGTCCTGGTGCTAGGAGATGCTCAGAAGCAGGAGTCAGAGGAGTCCCAGCCTGGCCTCTCAGGACATCTGGGGATGTGGGGCCCTTTGGGGAGAGGATTTCAGACTGCTCAGCCAGGGCAGGGCACAGGGAAGGCTGGGCAGGGACTGGATTGGTCCTCATGGCCAGGGCAGGTGTTTGCACATGGCAGGGTATAGGGCACTGTCTCCTCCCAGGACTGCAGGCCAAGGCTCTGGCGGGGGGAGGAGGGGAGGGAAGTGCCAGGTCAGGCAGCAGGTGGTGGCAGGGAGGGCCCAGCAATTTGTCACTGCCCTGCCCCAGGAGCCGGACACAGCTCTGCCCCCACCTCACAGCCCCTCACT
>NW_005843711.1:14715-29803 GCF_000455745.1 Alligator sinensis | reverse complement strand
GAGTTTGTCTCATGATTTTTGGTGTTGTGGGGTTGTTAATACTGGTTCACACATCAGAGACCCATGGGAAAAACCCTGCACAGTCTATGCCTCAGTTTCCCCTTCTCTATCAGACAGATACCAGTGGAGATGCTAGGAGATGCTCAGAGGCAGGAGCCAGATGAGTCCCAGCCTGGCCTCTCAGGGTGCCTGGAGAAATGGGACCCTTTTGGGAGAGGATTTCAGGCTGCTCATCCAGGGCAGGGCACAGGGAAGGCTGGGCAGGGACTGGATTGCTGAACAGGGCCAGGACTGATGTTTGTACATGGCAGGGCTCTGTGCCCACACTCAGGGCTGCAGGTCGAGGCTGTGGCTGGTGAGGCCATGCCAGGTCAGGGAGCAGGCTGGGGCAGGGAGGGTCCAACAGCCCCTGCTCACTCTACAGCCAGTAGGTCATCTTTGCCCTGTCCCTAGCACAGGGCACGGTTCTGCTGGTGCATCACCCACTCACGTGGCTCCTACTCCTGGGCATCACCTGTCCCCACATCTTTGCCCTCTTCCTGGTAGCACGGTGCATGCACTAGGAGAGGGGCCCGAACACAGACTGCTCTTTGGTTTGGCCTAGGACTGCTGGGAGGAGGCTGCGGAGCCAGCTGCACCTCAGATCCCCCATACGCCTGCAGCTGGAGGAAGAGAAGAGATGATTATAAAAAGCCCCCTTAGAAACCCTTCCCTGCTTGGAGCCCTATAGCCACTCCCTGCACTCATAGGAACCTGTAAAGCCCTTCCAGGCCTGTGCTGACCCAGCACCAGAGCTCCCACCCACCCCATCACCAAGAGGCAGCCCTAGCAGGCCAGGCAAGAGCCAGCGGCATCACTGCTGCCAGGAGAGCTCTGCTCAGCCCATGGCCAGGTGCACAGTTCCTGCCCCGATGGCATTAAGGGCCACTGAGCTGGGCCAGAGGGTTTGAGCCTCATCTGGTGTTGCCACGCTAGTCTAATTAACTTTTAATTAGCTAGCTCACAGCAAAATCAAAGGCGGTGGGGAGTTATCAACACTGAGTACTGGCCTGCAGTCAGCCCCCTCTCAGCTAGCATTAAATGACACAAAAGATGGAGGGATAATCAACAAATATTTGAAACAACAAGTAACAAGTTACAACTATAACACAACAATAATACAACATCATATGACAACATAATTAACAAATCCAGCGAACCTAAACTGAACCCACTATGCTCCAGTGAAGGCACCATAGAGCAGCTCCTCCCTCTCTCACAGGGACAGGCTGTCAGCAGCCCAACAGCCCTCGCTGACCTAGACAGGAGAAAAACTGGAACTTGGCTGACCCTCCAGTCTGGCCTAACTTTAGCCTTTGTCTATAGTCCCAGCCATAACGCATCTCAGCCACACTAATCCACATTATCTCTCTCTGCAGTCACACAGCACCACAACCACACCAAGGGGATTAACCAGCCTGTCTCTCAACCACTCTCACTGCAACTAGCCACAATATACAAAGAGAGGACCCACGTGGAAAGAGGGGATATTGGCTGCCCTGGCCCTCACGAGCCTCTTACCATACCCAGAGAGGGGATTTGCTGTCTTGGCTCACACCCACTCTCACCATACACAGAGATGGTGCACACACACAGGGGATCAGCCGCCCCAGCTCTCCCCCACCCTCACCACACATGCCTCTGCCTGTTATGCCTGAGCCTCTCACACACAAGCCTCTCACACATGCCTCACTCTGCAGCAGTATTGCCAAGTTGCTTTTTCACCCTCCCAGGAGGATCACGCTGTCAGGAACGGCACCATCCAATCCGGGAGTGGGCGACGGGCCTCAAATCGATGTGGATCAGGTGAGGGAACACTTTTAGAAACTGGATACTCACAAGTCCACGGGCCCAGATGGAACGCACCCAAGAGTCTTGAAGGAGCTGGCAGACATCATTGCATCCCCCTTGGCAGAGATATTTGAAAAATTGTGGTGCTTGGGCGAGGTCCTGCATGACTGGGTTTTGGAGGCCCAAAAGAAAATCTGGCCCAGAGATTCATGTCTCTGAACACCCCCTCTTATTAAAATGTGTATAAAATTTAGCAGTAGACATTTTTTTTTATTAAGACAAAACAACAACAACAACAAACCCAAAGCTCAAAGGCCTTTATCTTTCCAATTGCAGTAGAGCAATTTGTAGTCATTAAATTGTGGACAGGCAGAGGATGTACCCAAAAGAAAATCTGGCCCAGAGATTCATGTCTCTGAACACCCCCTCTTATTAAAATGTGTATAAAATTTAGCAGTAGACATTTTTTTTTATTAAGACAAAACAACAACAACAACAAACCCAAAGCTCAAAGGCCTTTATCTTTCCAATTGCAGTAGAGCAATTTGTAGTCATTAAATTGTGGACAGGCAGAGGATGTACTCACATTTCAAAAGTAATCATATGAACAGAGGGTTCCTACAGTTAGGAAGGATTCCAGGCATTCTGTCCCTGCATATATATACACACTTCTGCTTTGCTATATACATTTTTGTTTTACTCTAGACACCCTGCTGCATCCTTACAGGCTGTCAAACAGGCTGTCTTGATCCTCATGTGGTTCGTTTTCTCCCTTAATGTTCTATTCAAAGGAAACCAATTTCTCAGATTTGTCTGGGAATCTCCAAGGTTTGAATCGCATTTGGATTTTTTAGCTTGATCCAAGCATAAATGAAAGCTTCTCCTGCCTTCTAAGTAATTTTCCCCTCTCCTTTTGGACTTCTGAGGGAGTGATTTTGCAGAATCTGTTCTGGAAAAATGCAGACACCTGTCCCATACCCCGTCGCCCCCCGCCTTTCATGGGGATCATTTCAAAAGTTCTGAACGTTGCTCCTTACTAGAGTCAATGAAAATGTTTCTGTTTAAATTGAGAGGAACAGTTGGACCTCCCGTGTGCATTTGATTGTATCCTACACTTGGAATTGAGGTCTTGGCTGCCACTGTAAACCAAGAAAACTAAGCACAGAACTGGAAAACTGGTGTAACTCTTGACTGATCCAATAGATGTGGCTTAAGCAACTGCAGGGGGAAGGTATTGTTAGACTGACCTGCCAGGTAAGAACAAATCTCAGATTATATCTCCATATCCCCCAGATTAAGGGCTGAGAGTCCTAAGCTCCCCATCAGAATCCATGCCTCCTATACATGCCTCTCACAAAATGTGTGATTCCTCAACCAATGCACCAAATGCACTCATAGAAACCATGTGGGCGAAAATGAGAAACCACAGCACCAGAATTAACTCTCAGAAAAAAAAACAAACAGTAAAAGGGATACTCACTGTCAGCCGGAGACGTCAACAACCCGTTGTAAGAGCTACTGGCGACCCGAGTGACGAGCATGTAGTATAATTAAGCTGTGCCTTCAGCAAGGGGGGAGATGTCATGACTCAATGATTGTGTGTGCGCTTCAGCACTGCAGAATTATTTCCCGCCACATGGAGCTTTCTTTGCACGGTGCAATTCTCAGCTGCAGAGGGAAAACCCCGGTGCAAAGGAGTTCCCGCCACCCGCATGTAAATTTGTTTCCCATTATTGGCTTTTTCTAAATTATTCCCACGTGGCGGCTAGCGATTGGCTTGCTAGCCGTATAAGAGGCTTGAGCGGTTTCCGCCCAAGTTGGAGATCTCCGAGAATCTCAGGAGGATCCTGAGAACCCCGATTCCAAGAATTCTGGGAGAAATCCGAGAGAATTCCGGCAAGGAGTCCACGATTACCTCGTGGACTTCTACGTAAATCTTGGACCAAATGGTGGCTTGATAACCCATCAAGAGTCTCTCCCCGTCGCCGCCTGATCCCTTGATGTACCCTTCCCTGCGCGCTTTCGTGGAGAGTCACCTTTCGGACTCTTATCGTGGTATCCAGAGCTCTTCTCGGGTTATTTCGTCCGGTTGATTTGACGGGCTCGCGGTTCTAGAGCTCTCAGCCGGCCTTGGACCAGAGTTCGCGGTTAGAACTCTTGTCCGCTCTTCTTCTTTCCTATCTGTAACTGCAACGCAAGACGTTTTCCTGCCTGCACCGTGACCATCTATGGTGTAAGTAAAATAATCTTTAATCAACCGCTATGTGTCCGTGCCTAATTCTAGTCCGCCATGCCGAATTCCCTGACCCACATGCCAGGGCTGCTGGCCACAGCCTGCCGCGCGCCCCCGAAAGCCTCGGACCGCTCCCGGCCTGCACAGTGCTGTGTTACAACCACCTCATGTTCTGCTCCCTCCTGGCCTGCACATATTCTTCTAACCAAAGACAGAACTGCCCCAGTGAAGATTGGCTCAGTGTGTCCTTTTGAAAACTGAGGATCTCTGCATGAAAGACGTACAAGCACTCTCAACTCTGGCAAGTGGCTTGCTCTAAAAGCGCCCATCCAGAAATGCCCCCTACGTTTCCCAGGAAAATGAAGGGGTGGTTCAGAAGTGGTGTCTCACAGGTGACATGCAATGATCTCAAGTTGCAACAAGGGAGGTTTAGGTTGGATAGTAGGAAACACTTTCTCACTTGGAGGACAGTGAAGCACTGGAACAGGCTACTCAGAGAGGTGGTGGCATCGCCACCCTTGGAGGTTTTTAAGACCCAGCTTGACAAAGCCCTGGCCATGATGATCTAGCTGGGGCTGGTCCTGCTGTGAGCAGGGGGTTGGACTAGATGTGACCTCCTGAGCCCTCACCGTCTGGGATTCTGAAGTGCGACCTTGCTGGCCTGCCGGCTGGCACTGACAGTGTATAAACCATCTCTCACAGGAAAAGCAAGAAACCCCTCAAGCTACTTACAAGGACGAGGTAAAAACACGCATCTTGCTGCAGCAGCAGCAGCTGCCTGAGCAGTGCAGCGGGGCAGAGACAAGACAACCCATTGCCCTGGCAGCTCCCGTATTACAGAGCAATGCAGCACAGCAGGGTGGAGCAGAGCAGCCGGGTGGAGCAGGCGGGTGGCAGCAGCTGGGCCCAGGGACACGGCGCCGGGTGGCAGCGCAGATGGGCTCTCCCTTCAGTGCTGCCCCTGCCTCGCACTTGCCTGTGGGAGGGAGATGCCCAAGACCCGCTCCCTGCCTTGGCAATGACCTGGTTGAGCAGGGGAGGCTCTGCCGCAGGGAAGGAGGGAAGGAGAAGATGGAGGCCTGGCTGCACAGGCGCCCTCCAGGAGAGGCTCAGGCACCCCCAGCATGGACACGAGCTGCAGCCCCCACGCCCTGCGTGCACCCACTCCACTCTCAGCTGTCTGCACGTGCGCGGTGGGGAGGCAGGGGAGCAGTGCCTTCGCCCCTTCGCATCACTAACATCTGTGAGCGCTTCCTGGGTGGAAAAGCGCCCTCCAGCACCCAACTGCACATGCACTTGATACATGTAAGTGCACATACGTAATGAACAGCCAATGGGGGAGCAAGATTATTTCCTCCCACCCCCACCGTGTGGGAAAGGGCTGGCAAAGCGGCTGCGTTGTCGGGCTGGAGGGTGTTGCCACGGGGCATCTAGGCCAACCTCTGCCCGAGGCAGGATCGTCCCTATCCAACCTGCCATCCAGAGTCTGCACAAGCCTCTGCTCAGCCCTGGCACAGCACAGACCTCGCACCAAGCAGCCACAGGCAGAGCAGGGAGAGGGCAGCCTGTGTCCTGCTTGTGTGAACGGTTGTCAATAGGAGCTCAAAAGCGCCCGGAAAGAGGCCTCCCCCTTGCAGAGGATGACAAAACCCCCACAGCCGCATCAATCTGATCATGCCATGAACTTCCTTCCTTACTCATATCCTGCGGCGGGTCTGACCCCAAGTGGAGGGGCAAGACCCTCTGGCCAGGAACCTCTGGCCTTAAATCCCAGCAGAAGCACCTGCACAGCCCATCACAACCCCTGCCTGTCCCATCTCTCTCCACCACCCTGCTCTCCATCCTCTGCCTGCCATCAGCCTTCTGCCTTCTGCCCTGCTCCCCTGGTCTTCTGCCAAACACACAGCACAAGCCTTCTGGTACACACAAATGGCGCCCATGCCAGGCTCAAACCTGTGGCTTGGGTACCAGGGTTCAATGTCAGGCAAAACTCATGGGTTTCAAATGGCTTTGTCCATTTTTTTTAAAGAAAAGACAACATTTGCATTGGGTTGCAATATAGTGCAATCTAAAGTAGCTACTCTGCTGCCTGTGCCAGCACAGAAAACAGAATCAAGTTGCCAAATGATATCAGGGCTAGTGACTTTGTCTGGAGCAGGGACCCAAACTAAAAGAAGGTGGTGCTTGAGGAGGTCCAGAATGTTGCAATGTTTAAAGGAACAGCACCCCAGATAACAGCAAATGACCAATACATCACACTTGTCCCTCCACCCCATCATAAAAATACTAAGTTTTTAGACAACAACACAAAACATCATAAAAAGATGCATATACATTAGCCTGGCTGAAAGTTGTTGATAAGCTACTATATGGTCTTGAGTTACGTGAATATTCTGCTACTTGTGTATCCTAGTGCTATACTGTGTATAAACACACCTTTTAACAAGAGATGTTGTCCTTAGCAGTTTCCTTCTTGATGGGTGGATGACAGGCAAACAAGCCATCAAGTTTAAATAGAATCTGTGGTCTCTTCCTTTTGATGGTCATGTGAACAAGGCAAGTATGGCAGCCTATTAGCACTACTGTACTGAGTCCCTTTACAATGCTGAAAGCGAGCTGAAAGTAACTATGTCCAGCATTGCACATGAGTTGTAGTTAGTGAAGCAAAAGCTTTGTTTTGGTACAAAACCGGAGTTATGCCTGGTGATCAGTCAGTAGAGTAAAATGTCTGCCATGCAAGTGAGTATAACACTTCTGCTTTTTTTAAAATAATACTGAGAGCTTTGTTCTCCATTTGCACATAACTTTCAGGTACTGTTAGTGTTAATGAAATGAAAACTATTGGTTTCTCTGTGCTATCAGGAAAAATGAGAGGAAGGTGTGCTCCTACTCTGTAAAGTGAGGCATCATATAACTGCACTGGAAGCGAGGTACCAAAATGTGTAAGAATGGCGTTTGATTTTAACAATTTCTTTGCTTCCTTGAATGCACACCTACATTCCCTCATCCAGTTCCATTTCCTTCTTGCTTGCAGTAGTTCATGCAAAGGTGCCATTACTGTTGCCAGACTAGGTAGTCAGTTAATGTTAATAATTTATTTACTTCCTTTAAATGCATATCCTCATTCTTCAGTTCATTTTCATTCCTTTTTTTTGCTGGCAACCACTCATGCAAAGGTGCCAATACTGTTGACAGGGAGACATTTTTACTGTAAAACTGTAACACTGTAATTACCTGAATCCAAAATGGCTTTGAATTTATGATGACCCCCCAATAATTAATTGATTACTGCAGCCTGGGGGAGTCCCCCCCGCCCAGGTGACCAGAGCATCGCCTCCCAGGCGCCAGGCTTTTGTCTGCAGACAAGGAGCGAGATCCCCGCTGTGAGGGATTCAACCGCCGCCTCCCAGGCTGGTGGAGACAGATCTCGGGAGAGGGGCACCGACAGTGGCATTTCTGCCACAGCAGTTAGTGAGGCAAAAGCTTTGTTTTGGTACAAAACCAGAGTTATGCCTGGTGATCAGTCAGTAGAATAAAATGTCTCCCGTGCAAGTGAGTATAACACTTCTGCTTTTCTTAAAATAATACTGAGAGCTTTGTGCTCCATTTGCACATAACTTTCAGGTACTGTTAGTGTTAATGAAATGAAAACTATTGGTTTCTCTGTGCTATCAGAAAAAATGAGAGGAAGGTGTGCTCCCACTCTGAAAAGTGAGGCATCATATAACTGCACTGGAAGTGAGGTACCAAAATGTGTAAGAATGGCGTTTGATTTTAACAATTTCTTTGCTTCCTTGAATGCACACCTACATTCCCTCATCCAGTTCCATTTCCTTCTTGCTTGCAGTAGTTCATGCAAAGGTGCCATTACTGTTGCCAGACTAGGTAGTCAGTTAATGTTAATAATTTATTTACTTCCTTTAAATGCATACTCTTATTCTTCAGTTAATTTTCTTTCCTTTTTTTGCTGGAAACCACTCATGCAAAGGTGCCAATACTGTTGACAGGGAGACATTTTTACTGTAATACTGTAACACTGTAGTTACCTGAATCCAAAATGGCTTTGAATATATGATGACCCCGCAATAATTAATTAATTACTGCAGCATAGGGGAGTGGTAGTGGAAATTTTTTTCCCCCTTTTCTTTTGTTCTTAAGCTGTGGCTCAAGGCACCTTCATGAATGAAAATTGTATCCTCGCTGTCAAAAATGCAACCTGTTAATCATGCCCTGTCATATGTTCAGGTCAGTTTATGGCATGACAATAAAATAAATGAGCCATAAAGTTATTCCACTTTTGTGGCTGCTTTGTATTGCACCTTGATTTGAACATGTGGCAGGCTGGGGCTGACCCATAACAGATCTTGATGCTCAGCTGAGCACCAGGGTCTGGCATGGGGCAGCCCCAGGATCCAGACAGATGTGCTGTGATGTGTAAAAATCCACTAGGGGTAAAGGTCCCCAGCAGGGGAAGAATGGCCTCTGATCGTCTGTGCCTGCCAGTTCACACAGAGCTGCCGAGCATGAGTGCTTTGACAGTCACCTGACAGTGACTGCACTGGGGCCAGTTCCAGACCCCAGTTGGGTCCTGGCGCTAGCTACAAATCAACTGATTGTTAGGTACCCAGCTTTCAACTTGCTGGTGCAGGGGGTCCTGGGATCATGATCCCAGGATCCCCCTTCAATGGCAAATAGGACATGATTGGGATCTAATTCCCAAATCGTGCATTCTGGCATGCAATTGTGGCATGGCAGGAGGTGCAGTTGTTGAGACCTTGAATTGGATCCCATTACACCTTTAAATGAATGTCTGCCAGTGGCGTTAGTGACTCCAAGCATTTGGGGGGTTAGATTAGTCCAGAGGAGAGCACAGCAAACTTCAGAGCTGGTGGCTCTTTATTGTTTGGCGCAAGGAACCAAATGGAAAGCAAACACAGTGCCTGGGGAAGCGCACAAGTTAACACACTAAAAACAAAACTAACCGTTTAACAGCAAACAAACAGTAAAGCATACTTCATCTAGAAGGTGACCCTGTGTAACAGCAAAAGAACTTCAAAGTCCTCCTCTAAGTATAAAGAAAGGGAATGTTTTTGTGATATCTCATATTTGGTTACGACCCATCACAGGCTGGTAGAGATTTTTTTGATTTCTGGCACCTAATCATACTTTCCTTTCATCTGGGCTATTGACTGCCAGTACCATTGCAACATGTTTTGAACCTATTCTTAGCCTCCTTGCTTATTATTTATTTGTTCCATTTTAGATTTTATTTGTGAAACCATTTGCCAGAAATATTTCTGAAGGCTAAGACATTGTTGCAACGACAAGGTGGGAACTTGCTCACTTTTCCCCACAATGTGCTTGTTTTATTCCTCTGGAACATGGAGAAGCAGGTGAAGGACAAATGTACAAAAGGAGTATAGAGAATCAGTGGCAAGGGGCTTTTGTGCGTGTACTCCATCAGCCCAGCCCCATCAATTGAGAGTGAACACCATAATACTCAGAGAATTATGTTTACATGAATTATTGTTATAAAAAAAATAATGTTAAACAATAAGTGTTTCAGTTTTGTGTTGCCTGCTTTCTCATGCTTCATAGCCCCTGCCCGGGCATTGCATTTCCCATAACAGTGTTAACTGTTCCCAAGAAAGCGCTTTACATAAGAATTACCTGACGAACATACTGCACTTGAAAGCTCATCTAAGGCTATCCCAAATATGCAGTTGGTCCATTAAAGATGTCACTCACAAAACTCCTTGGCACTTTACCTGGGAACAGCTTTTCATAAACCTTGGAGGCCCCTAACAAAATTTTCACAAACACAGTTAGGTACTTAGTTCCCAATCTGTGAAAAGTTCAGTACCGTAAGTTGCTTAGGTGCTTTTGCAAATCCCCTTAAATACCAAATTGGTTCAGAGAGCCTACATATCTTTAAAACAATCCCCTTCTTAAACTGAAATGTCATTGTGTTTATGTTTCATTTCTTTATACTTCTGTCTTGGTCTGTTTTTTGTGGGCTTTTTTATTTGTTTTTAAATCCTTTTCACTTGACCATTTGCAGCAATAAAGGCAAATAAAGGACTAATGTATAAATATCACCCTGTCGTGACTTTAATCCTTTTCCGCTGGTGTGTAGGAGCATTTCGGCAAGGGGTAAGTCACTGATAGTTTTGACTTTGTAGGCAAGTCTGTGGAACTTTGTCAACCCAAACGGGACTCGTACTGATGTAGAGATGATGCCAGGGAAGATGGGGAGCTGCTGGTGCTTGATGCTCCTGAAAATCAGACATGACTATACATGGATGAATCTAACTTCAAGACCCTATTGAATCCCTACCCAGTTACTAGGGCTGTGTGAAGCTTTGGATCCGGAGAAGCTTCGGACGCTTTGGGGTCCAAAGCAGCACATCCGGGTTGAAGCGCTGCCTTGTTCAGCTTTCCGAAGAGCTTCGGAGACACCTCAGAGATCCAGCTACAGGGTATAACAGGGAAACACTAAAATATCAATAACTTTGTTATTTTTTGTCCAATTTGGATGAAAGTTTCAGGGGTGGTACACTCTGCAGAGAGGCTTAAGCCTACGAAGTTTCAAGAAGATCAGTGCAGGGGTTTGGGGGAAATGGCACCCCAGATTATTGAAAGCAAAATTCCTGTCACATCTAAGTGTTACAACACAGTGGGGTCAAAGCCCTGCACTGATCTCCTTGAAACTTGGCAGGCTTTGTGGCCTCAGTAAGAGCTACCACCCCTGCAGTTTCCACCCCCCCCTGTGATGTAACACACGCCATGACATGAGTTTGGCTTTCACGAATTTGGGGTGCAGTTCCCCCCAAACCCCTGCACTGATCTTTTTGAAACTTGGCAGATTTCATGCTCTCAGCAGGCAGAGGCTACCAACCCTGCAAGTTTAATACAAATTGGACAAAAACCAAGAAAGTTATAGCTATTTCATTGATTCCCCATTATACCCTATGGCTGGATCTCCGAGGCAGCTCTGAAGCTTCAGAGCCGCTTCGCCCAGATTGAGGCGGAAACCTGGTCCGGAGCTCCGGATTGGATCACTGCCATCCAAAGCGGCCAGATCCGAAGCTGGATCAGTTCACTGCCAACTTGCACAGGCCTACCAGTTATGTGCACAACTGTACTTTGGAGTTGAAAAGGTAATATGACTTCTTCATAAGGGATTGAAGTCACCAAAGCTCTCAGCCGGAGCTGGGCCAGTAAGCTTTCACAAACTCAGTTAAGGGAGCATAGACTAAATACTGCTGAGTGTTTTGTAATCCCAAGAGCCAGTGATTTGGGATCTGGATGCGGAGATCCAGTGTTTTCTTTTGAATAGGCTATCACCATATTCATGTAGTTTGTATTCTCATGAAGTCCTATATCTGGGAGATGTGCAGAGACTGCAATTTGTCAAAACATCTCCCTAGGAGTTGATTCACACTTACTTTTTAGTTTTATCTCAGCTTCCTTTGCCCTTCATATAACTTTGATGATGTCTTCTTTTAATAATAAAAAATAGAAACAGTCCCCCATCCAAAAAACAAAAAAACAAAACCAGAAGAGCCCTCCTGTTGCTTGCTTTCACAGTAGGCAGTTCAAAAGTCTACTGCTGCTCCTGACTCGAATCACTGGGATTCTTTTTCATTTAAGCCAATGAGAGCAGTTGGCCAAGAGTGAGCATACTGACATCTTCTATGATTAAGGATAAATTCAAAACTAATACAACTCTAAAGGGATCCAATGAACATGATGTGAGCAAGGCAAAGGCATTGTTATTCAGGTGCTTGGAAATTGGGACATTCTTTCATTTGACAGTCCTGAGACTGAGGCCCCAAAGCACATCTCATTAGAAAACAGAGCTGCTGCAACCCCTAAAGTTAATATTGCCCAAGTGTCACTCAAGATTGTGCAGGCCAAGCTTTGCCTTGTTACCAAGGATGTGAGTGAGAAAGAGTACAGTTTGGCTGGGCTAATGCTGAGTTTGTAGCTGATAGGACCTCTCAGCTGGATAGAAAAGCAGCAGATAATACAGCCCCTTAAAATGTGGGATTAAATTTAAAAATGGGCTTGAGTGCTACAATGGTTACAAGCTCAGAGGAATTTTGCTTGCCTGGTTACTGCAATAGGTTTGGGAACCTGGTCTGAGGTGCCAAATCTTCCTGTATAGTGTGTGGAGGGATAGGGTGCCTCGAACAGACTCAAAAAAACCCAAGCTGGACTCCAACCACAGAAGTGCCCTAAAAAAACATCAATGTGTGCTCTGTCAGACAGTTTGAAGTCAGTTAGCAGGGAAGTGCTGATGATAAGAGTTGTACCTTGAGGCTCATGACAACAGTTTCGATACTTTACTCTGTGCTTTCATTATATCCCCTTTGCCTAAGGAGCTTATAATACTTTAGGCCCCCCTAAGACAGGGAGAAGATTCAACAGGCTGTAGGTCACTTTGAAACTGGAGGCACTTTCCACCCCCCCTGGTGAAGATGTGCCACTATGCAGAAAAAAGATTAATTGGGTTTTGAAAACAAGAGGGAAGGAAGTTCCTGAGCCCTTGGCTTAAGGCACTCATTGAAGGTGGATGGTTCGGGTTTCCAGTCCCTGCTCCAGTCACTGTTGTGTCGTGTCAAATACAGAAATCAGTATTGCTACAGGATGGGGGACTTGGTGCTGTTCCCCTGCACTCATTGCAAGGGGCAGTGTCCTGTTCCCCAATGAGCTTGAAGATGATACTCTGGAAACATTGGTATGTCTCCAGCACTAAATGCAATATTCACCTACTGCAGGAATTTAACCAAATTCCAAGTTTTCTTTTTTTTACGTATATACATATTCAGTGGAAAAATGTGTCTTAAAAAAATAAAAAAAACAAAGAAAACAAAAAAAACCCTAACCCTAAATACTTTTTGGAATTTTTTTTCTTTTCAGACATCTGTTGGGTTCTCAGTTTGCTACCTAAGCAACCTACAGGTTCTCAATGGACACTAGGGCTGTGTGAAATTTCACTGGCTGTTTTGTTTCAATGCTGTTTCGACTCGTTTCGAGCTTGAAACAGTGAAATCGAAATGAAATGAAGAACTTTGAAACAGCCTCAAAGTGAAACGAGGGCAGTTGAAACGTTTCAAAAGTTTTGAAACGTTTTGAGTTTTGAAGCTGAACCTGGGCCTGCTTGCAGGGAAACAGAAAATAAGGAGAGGGAGGGGCAAGAGCGGGGAAGGACTGCTCTCATATTGACTGTGACTGTTTGGCTTCCTGAGATGCTGCTGGTGCTACTGTGCTGCTTACTAAGTTATTACTTGTCGTCATTTAAAGTGGTGCACTGGGATGAGGCTGTAGGGGAGGAGGAGACCTCATAGGGGCACACTACCATGTCATGTAGAAACCCCAGCACCAGTGAGGGTGTGCTTTAACACACACACAGTCACACATGTCACGAGTTGTGCTTGTCAGCAGCCTGAGGTGCAGTTTCCCAGAAACTCCTGCACCTATCTCCTTGAAACTTGGCAGGCCTCATGCCCTCAGAAGGGGTTATGACCCCTGCTATTTCCATTGAAAATCTGCCAAAAAATGACAAAATTATAGGCAGTGTCATGTTTCCCCATTATAGCCTATGGGCAAAACATTGAAAAAGCGTTGAAAAAGTGAAACAGTTTTGACAAAACGAAACAGAACAGTGCTTCTGAAATTCAATGAAACTTGACATGAAACACTGTCCCATCAAAACAGAAGTCAAAATGAAACGGTGCTGTTTCACACAACCCTAGTGTACACCCCTCTTGAGTACCGGAGAATGGCTACACAGTGAGGTATGAACTGGTCCTATTTAAAACTTATCACTGGTTTTAGAAACCACCAAGACTAACTCTGCTCAGCAGGAGGCAATAAACAGGAGTTTTGAACCCCAACTCCCACTCCACCTCACCACCCTTGGGTCAGACCCTCAATGATCTAACCATATTAATATAAAAGCCTGTGGGCCATGAATCTGTACATCTTTGAGGGCAGTGTGGGCTTCGTGCTCCATGTTACCAGATTGATTTGGCAGCATGTTGAAGGTATGTTAGTGTAAGTGACCCACAAAAGGAGTAGGGTAAGGTGTTTTTGATTCCAAGGGCATTTATACACATTTTCCACGAGGAGGTGAATTAAAGCAACCAGAGCATCTCATGTATCAGCATCCCCACACTTCAAAATGGCAGCAGGGGGCACTTTAAAACTTGCCAAATAAGCTTTAGTTAAAACCCCCCTGCCACTGTTTTGAGGTGCAGGGATGCTGATACACAAGACACTAGAGACTGTTGGAGTGCAGTTATTACCACGCTCCAGCAGACAATTAATCAAGTTTGCTCTGACACGCTGTGATTACAGAGCACCAGAGCAGCCCCACTGCTTACATCTAGACCTTTCAGGGCATCTATTTTTCCTAGTTGGAAAGAAACCTTTTTAAAAGTGACCCAGAAGTAAGAGATTCCTCCTCAACTACAGGGACCAGAAATAATTTCATTACAACTTTTTATACCAAAGTTTACCATTCAAAGTAGCCAAAAGGTACCAAATAAGTTTCTAGCATGTCCTTTCACTCTGCTAATAAATACAGCCAGCAGTGGACAGCTAACAAGTTTGTACACTTGTAACTGCTGAAAGTTTCATAGTTTCATAGTAGCTAGGGTCAGGAGGGACCTGAACAGATCATCTAGCCTGACCCCCTGGCACAGGCAGGAATGAATGCTGGGTTCACAAGACCTCAGACAGGTGATGATCCAACCTCCTCTTGAATTTGCCCAAGGTAGGGGTGAGGACCACTTCCCTGGTAAGCTGGTTCCAGATTTTAGCCACCCTAACTGTAAAATATTGCCTTCTGATCTCTAACCTAAACCTATTCTCCATCAGCTTATGACCACTGTTCCTTGTCACCCCAGGTGGTGCTGGGGAGAAAAGGGCTCTGCCTATTTGCTCTTGATCCCCCTTGATGAGCTTGTAGGCAACCACCAGGTCCCCCCTCAGCCTCCTCTTGCTGAGGCTGAACAG
>NW_005843711.1:0-13619 GCF_000455745.1 Alligator sinensis | reverse complement strand
TCTTGCAGGGGCCCTACATTGCCTGGTGCCCTCTTCTTGCTCCGAATGTACTTGAAAAAGGACTTTTTGTTGTCCTTAACCCTGGACGCCAGCCTGAGCTCCATCTCTGCCTTGATCTTCCTAGAGCCCTCCTACACTCCCGGGCCGAGGAGGAGGATTCCTCCTTGGTGATAGCTCCCCTCTTCCACTGGTTGTACACCCTCCTTTTAGTCCTCAGACATTGCTGAATGCCCTTGCTGAGCCAAGGGGGTTTCTGAGCACTCTTACCCCGCTTGCTTCTCTCAGGGACTGTTATCCTTTGGGACTGGAGGATCGCCCCCTTAAGGTATGAACATCCCTTGTGGACTCCCATCTCCTCTACCTTCTGGGCCCTTAGTGCCTCCTCCACTAGTCTCCTAAGCTCATTGAAGTTGGCCCTTCTGAAGTCAAGGGCTTTAGCCTTGGTGTGAGCCCTAGATGCCCTGCGTTGGATAATGAAATCCAGCAGGTGATGATCGCTATTGCCCTGGTGGTCAAGGACCTGCAGTCCCCTCACCAGGTCATCCCCCATGGCCAGGACCAGGTCCAGCAAGGCGTTACCCCTAGTGGGGCTGTGCACTTCCTGGATAAGGTGAAGGTCTTGTAATACAGCCAGGAACCTACGCAAGTGGTCAGACCTGGCTGTCTGCTCCTCCCAGCAAATGTCTGGGTAGTTTAGGTCACCCATGACAATGACATCCCTTGACCTAACCACCTTCGTAAGCTGACTGGAGAAGTCCTAGTCTAGCTCTTCCCCATGATTGGGTGGTCTGTAGTAGACACCCACCGTAAGGTCCCTTTCACCACACCCCCCTTGTAGTTTGACCCATAGTGCCTCTGCCTGACCCTCCTGTAACCTGAAGCTGATCCTTGATGATGTGAGGTGCTCTTTGAAGATAGAGCGCAACCCCCCCACCTTTCCTCTCTGTCCTGTCTTTTCTTTTCGGGTGTACCGCCAAATGCCCACCACCCAGTCGTAGGTAGGATCCCACCAGGTTTCTGTGAGCCCTACTAAATCTGGGTTCTTACTTGCAATCAGGAGGCATAGTTCCTCCTGCTTACACCCCATACTACGAGCATTGGTGTAGAGGCACCTGAGGCCTCCTGAGGGTGCTCGTGCCTTCCTCCAACTCCCAGGACAGTTGTGGCCCCCTGCTCCTCGGATGTTGATGCTTACCTGTGCTTCCCTTCCTCTTGTCACCCTGCATGCTGGTGAAGCATTCTCTCCACTCGAAGCAGCCCCTTCCCTCGGCGAAGCTAGCTTACAGCCCGCCGTAAGAGATCAGCCAACCTAGAGGAAAAGATACGTCTGCCATTAGGGGAGAGGTGAAGCCCATCCCACCCCAGCATGTCCTCCTTACAAAAACATGGGTCGTTGTCAAAAAACCCAAAGCCTGCCTCATGGCACCAGCTCTGAAGCTGCCGGTTAACTGCGTCAATGCAGGCCTCATGATGCCTACCCCGTCTACTTACTGAGAGAATGGAGGAAAATACAAATGTGAGTGCACTTTGTCAGTCCTGCTTCTGGCCAGCAACAGGTAATACATCATGCTGGAAAAGTACAGATTAAATGCAAAGGCAAGCCTGGAAATAAGGCTTCTTATTTCACTCTTAGACTTGTCTTTCACCATCAGCAGTAGGAGGTCTCAGAGGAATGCTCAGGTCTCACCCCGGAGACCTTTGCAAGGTCCCGACAGACCCTCTCCAGTACCTGTGAATCCCTGGGGAGGCTTCAGCTGGCTCCAACCCCAGTCTGCCCAGGCACAGGGGTGGGCTGGTGTGAACTCTACTCTGTAGGGTGTGCTGGTACGCGGCTGTGCTTGCATCACCTAACTATGTTGTGGAGTTCTCAGCTCTAGGGAGGAACAACACGGGTCATGCTCACTCCTGTGAAAGCACATGGATTCCAGCAGCTCCCAGCAGGGAAGCATGTTTAACACCTTATTAAAAAGGGACTGTAATTCTCCTGGAGATCTGCTTCCCTGGGTTCTCTCCCTTCCCTGCAGTCTGAGCCATGAACCTAGAGGCATAGCAGTGCAGCTACAAGCTCTGGGAAACAGTGATGCATGGAATAGCAGGTGCTGCTAATGGTGCCAGTGTGGCCCCATGTTGTTGCAGCACTATTTTTGCTCCCTTTACTCCTGAAGGTGGCAACCGGGGCTGCTGCCTGGTTACTCAACCTCTATTATGCTACTGCACAAACCTATAGCCCAGCTGCACTGCTCCCTGTAGTGGGTTATCACTCAGCTTTTATTTTCCCTGGGGCAAACTTGTTCCCATGCAAAACAACATCAATAATAAAACAACCATCATCAATAATATTGAAACACAATAATAAAACAACCAAATATAAAAACAACTGAGGGTTAACTCAAAACTTGCGGTCCTTTCTTACACATAGAGGGAGCAACCCCAGCTTTGTGCTGCCACCTCAGCACTGCAGTCTTCCCTCTTACCCTCAGCTACCCTCCCTGGGAGCTTTTAACTTCCCCTAGGGCCAGCCAATTATCTCTGTCAACCGGCCTTTTGCTCCTAAGCAGGCAGGCTATTAATCATTAATCCCCTTCAGCTGGGATTCCCACCTCTGAGCCATGAACCTGGTTACATTCCCCTTTGAATATGCTGGCTCTCCACAGGCTGGCATGTTCAAAGGGTGTGCCTACAGCTGAGCTGCGTGCGCTGCTCAGTGATGCATACAAGCCACATATTCAAAATGAAGTGCAATACAAATGATTGCACTTATTGGTTTGGCATTTGATTGCTTCTTAAATATCTTGCACATGTCATATTTCCATTTATCGTGTAATTAATGCACAAATTGCATGATAAATGCAACATCTGCCATGGGCCAGTATATGACAATTTATGCTATATTCAAGCCTGTCTTCCCTGTTCTGCTGCATGGGTGCAGGGAACAGACTAGATTTTACGCTTGGGGTAACTCCTCACCTCAGCCACTTTCAGTCTCCCCCGGCCCTTGACCAAAGCTTGAAACTCCAATAGAGGCAGTCTGCTGGCTTTTGGAATGGTCCCTTCCGTTTGCAAAATATTATAAATCCTCACCTCCATAGAGGGGAAACACTTGTGTAACCCTGTTTTTGTTCTGTATAAAAGGTGGCAAATATACATCCACCAGCCGGATCTGGCCTTCAGAGATGGATCATCTGCCACTCAGGGACTTTTGCCTGAGTGTAACAAAGCCCTGCTCTAGAGGAAGGCATGATGCCCCCTGGGGGCTCCATAGTAGTCTGTTCTACCTTATTCTTGAAGCCACCTCCCCTTCTACACACCTGTCATGCCTTGATGTAAATATGTATTTAGAGAAGGGAGGCTGCCCCAGGGATCCCTGAGGGAGATCTCATCCACTCATGAACTATAGTCTAACTGCCCAATGCCTTAAGGGCTAATGTTGTGGTCTCCCCATCTTCCCTTCTAGCCATGCCCAACTCTCACAGATGTTACCAATCAATCAATTCACACCCTGCTCCTGGGCTCAGTCAATTAAAGGGGCTCTCTAGCCCTGCCTCTGCCCCTCTTTAGGCTCTGGATGCTCTCTCTAGAATCACCTTGGCCCCTCTCTTGGCGCTTTCTCTACCCCCATCTAGAAATCTTCCTCTCCTACTCCCAGGCTTTGGTCTTGTTCTCAGCTCTATTACACTCTCTGCCCTGTTCCCAGGATCTGGCCCTGCTCCCAGGGCTGCTGGGACTTCTCACCTCTCCCACTAGTCCCAGTCCCAAACCACCGGTGTTTCCCAGGCAACTCCACAATGTTCTACTTACCTGCCCTGCTCCCAGGCTCAAGTATATCCCTGGTGTGAGTCAGGAGCTTCTCTGCAGCCCTCCTGCTCAGGCGCTCTTCCTTGCATGGCACCAGGGCCTATATTTCAGGCAAACACTGAGAATCGTGTTACTTTCTCGACTGATAAATAAACTTAGTAATACAGGTATATACTCTAGAGACTAACTTCACTCCTTCAAGATGAGGTTTCATTGAGGTGTAAATAGCTGTTTTCTGGAGAAGACTGTTCTTGACCACCTGATTTAGCATTTACCTGATTTCCCATTTTAAGTTGACTTATTATAATATAGAAATATTTTCATACCGAAAAACTTGATTCATACAAACATAAGAATGATGAAGATGAACATAATATGACCTTAGCTGTAAAAGAGACTAAACCTTTACAGTAGTAAATTCAGTACAAGTGTAGGTATATGACAACTGGTATACTCCAGAATTAAACCCGCATTTGGGTGCATCAGTGGCATCCTGGTAACCTTCAACTTCAGTTTCTTTGGTCTGGGATTCATATGCTTCTGTATTATTAATAGCTTGCTCTTATGAGTAGCTAACAATTACATTACGTCAAGGTAGAATCTGAGAAACTGTATGCAACCGTGGGGTAGCAGTTACTTCCTTTTAAAAAACCTGACCCTTTCTTAGATCTCTACCAGGAAGTGTGATGGAAACAAAAAAGGCCAGTGGCCGCAGTGCAAATTGAACATCTTCCTCAACATCCTGTGTTAAGAAGAGACTGAACAAGAATGGCAAAACAACCATATTCATAGACATAAAGATCTTACTGAAGGAAAAGGAGACTCCGACTTGAGATCTAGGTAAAGAACATCTTAACCATAATCTTTTAGGAAGATAAAAGTTAGCTTTAAGGATTTGCTGAAAGAGGTTTTCATGTTGTTTCTAGAAATACAATGTTGTTAAACAGCATTTGCTCCTACTGAGGCTGTGTTAAGTGGCAGGATCACCCTTGGAACCCAAACTAGGCAGGTGCAGTTGCTGTATGCTATGTCTAGCAATAGAATGAAAATGATTTTTAAACTAAAGATTTGAAAGATAAGCACCACCAAGGTCTCTGTCTGCAGTAGACACTCTAATCTGAGGTCATAGTTAAAATTATGAAAGTTGTATTTTGCTTGGAATTAGTCTTTAAGGGGTCCTATACATATGCAGTGAGGCTGCTCCAACACTGTAATTATGGTGTGTTGGAACAGATCTAATGAACTGAGTTCGCCAGAGCATGATAATTACCACAATCCAGCAGACTCCAGCATCTTTTGTATCACTGTCCCTACACTGAAAAATGGAGGCAGGATGCTTTAAGTACAAAGTGCTCTGGGTGCTTTAATTATAGTGGCTCTCAGAGCTGCTGTAATTAAAGCACCCCTCTCTCCCAGAGCATGTGTCTAAATGCTCTAAAGTTCTAATGTTGTATTTAATAGGGTGTCTTCCAAATTCTAGCCAAATGTAACAACCATCCTACTGTTGAGCCCCAGCTCAAGTCTGGGATCGTGCCCGGTATGCAAAAGCCAATAAAGATACCAGGGGTGAAAGTATAAAGATTTATTGCTAGCAATACAAGGTGCAAGCGGAATAATTTCACGTAACAAGCACACAGATTCTTAATTATGAGCATCTTTTATACAGGAGTATTGGACCTTCATAAGCATTCTTGTTTGCTAATTGGTTATAAGGGAGTGACGCAAGGAGTTCTTTACTGAGCATGTCTCTATACCTGTGTTTTAGCTATGTATCTCATTTCCATACATGTATGTTTCATTAGCATACTTTCTCCCCACCCAGGGGTGTGATTCTCAATATTCAAATCAGCTCTTTGCCCTAGTCCTCTGATTCTGCTTTTGTTTTCAAGCCTCCTTTATCTAAGACTGTCTCCTCCTTATCATTGCAGATGGGCATTAGTTACATAACAGAGACTTTTGCTTGGGCTATGTGTAGTGGTTTCTAGGTCAAACCTAACATTTTCCCCCTCTGGAGCATTTTTAATTATTTTTATTATAATTGCTCCACTCAACTTGTTTCAACACAAACCTAGTATTCTCAGCTTTCTTCGTTTGTAAAATCATTTGATTCACCTTAGGTCTGAAGATAGATAAGACGACAGGTGAACATTGTATACATAGGATATTTGATTGGTCTTGTTACAAAGGATTCTTCTACCTTGGTTCAATTTGAAGCAATTATTAGTACAATTAACTATTAGGAAACATTCAGAAGCATTAGCTGTTGCCTGAACCCGTACGGAAAACATGTCTCTATTCTTCTCTTTTACAATAGTCCCCCACTTATATATATTCTGATATGTACTTTTCTTCTCTACATTCTTCAGCATAGTATAATTTTGTAAAATTTTTAAAGGGGTTGGTACTGCGATTAAGCATGAGGTAAAAACCAGGTGAGCATTGATCCCTCCCGCTAAGCAGAAGTCCGTTCTATTTAAAATTTCCCGGGCCAGATAAATCCAGACATTTTCCTGAGGGTCAAATTTTTGTTGTAAAAGGGTTTCCCCTCCTATAAGTAGGAGTGGACAGATCAGGGTGCCCCACAATAAAACCTTGAACAATTTCATAATAAGGCTTATAAAACTTAATCAAAGATTGTCAAATTATTCAAAGTTCCTTTCTTTTGAATAGGAATTTCAAGTCTCTTATTGGCTCCACCTTCCACTGTTCTCTGTCTCCGGTCCCGGAGTCTGCAGGGATTCCTTCTTGTTCTGGTCCAGCCACCGGCTTTAGGCGACTGGAATGTATCCAAGTCTTGATTCCTTCGAGCTTTGCGGCCGTCGGGGTCGTTAGAAGTACCCTATATGGGCCTTTCCATCTGGCTCGAAGTGGTTCCTCGTTCCAATCTTTCACAAGGACGTAACTCCCAGGTAATAATCGATTTCCCAGGGCAGGATACTGGTCCTGTGTCTGCAGCACGTCCCGTACCTGCTGATGGATGGAAGACAAAACAGAAACCAAGGACCATACATATTCTCTAATCATTCCCTCTCCTAAAACATGTAACTGTTGTTCAGTACCCATGGGCAGACTCAGAGGGTAAGGCTTACCATACATTATTTCAAACGGGCTTAATCCCAATTTAGAATGTGGTGCGACCCTTACTCGTAACAGGGCCAAGGGTAGGGCCTCTGGCCATTTGAGTCGAGCTTCTTGGCAAATCTTTGCAAGGTGTCTTTTTAAGGTCTGATTCATACGTTCCACCTTTCCACTGGACTGAGGTCTCCAAGGGGTGTGTAAATGCCAGCTGATTCCCAGGAACTCAGAAACCTTCTGAGTAATTTGTGCAATGAAATGTGGGCCATTGTCTGACCCTATTCCTTTTGGAAGTCCGAAGCGAGGTATGATTTCTCGTAGGAGTGTCTTGACTACCTCCCGGGCTTGGGCAGTCCGACATGGGAAGCACTCAACCCAATTAGAGAAAGTGTCCACAAAGACAAGGAGATATTTTATCTCTTGTTGCCGGGGCAACTCAGTAAAATCCACCTGCTATTCTTCTCCTGGCCCATTGCCTATTCTCTGATGTCCTGAAGTTTTTCTTCTCCCTCCTTATGGGTTATTTCTCTGGCAGACCTCACATGTCTCTGATACCTCCTTGGCAGCCTCTCTTAATCCCACTCTAGTTACATAGTAACTGATCCATCTTACCAGGGCCCTGGGTCCGTAGTGGGTACCATGATGAGTGCTCTTTACTACCACATGAACCCAGGCAGCTGGGATGATAATGCGGCCATCCCTTGCTACCAG
Source organism: Alligator sinensis (assembly GCF_000455745.1). NCBI lineage: Eukaryota > Metazoa > Chordata > Crocodylia > Alligatoridae > Alligator > Alligator sinensis. The sequence goes on along the minus strand of NW_005843711.1, from coordinate 6,038 downwards.
CCACCCGTGCTCCCCCTTCTTTGCTTGAAACTCTTTTATCAATTGTTTGTCTCTCACTGGTCTGGCTCTCCCAATGGGGCAGCTACCCGCAAGCTAGCTGCCTCACTGGCAGATCAGGGCAGAGGGCTGTGACCTGCCCCTCCCCTGAAGAACTTTCCTAGTCCCCTGCCCCTGATTGGGAAGCCAGGGCCAGGAGCTCCCTGCCCCCAAGGCAGGGGGACATTGTCCCCACCCCAGCCGCAGGCAGCCCCTGGGGCAGGGTGTAATCTCCCAGCCCTGGCCAGGAGACAGCTGCCTCTTGGCCTGGAGCCCCATTGCAGTCCCTGGGTTAGTACCCATTGCAGGGACCCAGGAAGTGGAAACAGTTTGCTGTCATTAGCAGCAAATCTGCTCCCGCTTCCCTGCATGTGCAAATGCCTGCCTGGTAGTGTTTACTCATGAATAGTTTACCCATGAGGAAACTGATCCCGAATCAAATGCATCTGAAAATGTGCCCATTGTGCAATAATTTCCTCTACTCAGCAGTTAATTTGCTACCTGCAAATGCTAGTAACAAATTAACTGCTAAGTAATTACTGTCCAGTAGAGCATGTGTAGATGGCCAACCAGGAGCAAATTTGCATCTGGTCAGCTGGGTAGCAGGGGGCGAGAAATTGTTCCCTGCCTCTGGGAGATGCCTGCTGCCAGGGTGGGGTCCGCCACTGGAGCCTGAGTGAGGACAATGTCCCCCTGCCCTGGCAGCAGGGAGCTCCCAGCCCCTGCTCCACAAGTGAGATCACAGAGCAGGGGCTAAGAGATCGTTCACAGCCCCATACCTATCATAAGGAGGCCAGGACTGGAAGCTCCCTGCAGCTGGGGCAGAGGGACATTGTCCCCGCCAAGGCTCTGCCACCAGAGTCTGCTCTGGTATCACATAGCTCCTAGGGGCAGGGAGCAATCTCCCAGGCCCCACCAAAAGACAGCTGTCTTCTGGCCCTATGCTCCCCGCCAGCCCCTGGCCTAGCATCCAGGGAGAGCTTAGAGCTCCCTCTGGCTGCTGCAGGGACCTGGTGCAGAGCAGGATGGGGCAGAAGCAGACTGCTGCCAGAAGCAGCAAATCTTCTCCCAAATCTACACGTGTAGATTCCTGCCTGTAGTCAATTTACTCTAGAGTAAGTTAGTCTAGAGTAAACCCACCCCACAGCATTTGCACATGTAGATACATCCACCACATTTTAGGTATTTTTTAAGCTAAACCAAATCTTCTGCAAGTTCCAAACCAAAACACATTGAGTTAAATTTTCTGCTGAAACACTCTGATTTGTCTGTCTGTATTGTCTATCCACCCCTGTCACATCTTAATAAATGAAGCTAGAGAAAATGTTTCCTTAAAAAGGCATTTAGTTTATTCAAATGATCAAGTGATAATCTTGGTATGTGTTTTTTTAAAGTCGTTCCAGCTGTTACAATAGGATTCTGATCAGATATATTTTCATTTCATCTTTTCTTCCTGCAACTAAAGTTCTGAGTATATCTTTAAAGACTTGTCACAAGTTTATCTTCATATCTAAGATTACTCTGAAACAGGTTTCAAGGAATTAGAGATTCTGCTGATGAAATATTTAGTCTTCATAACTAATCCGGTGGTGGGTTTTGTTTTATGTCATTTATTTATGCACTCAAAAAATAGTTTTATATAAATATAAAGTTGGCTACATATAGAACTCCCCTGGGTATTTTAACAAAACTGGGTGTCCTTGAGACTACACAACGAGATAGACCCAGAGATGTGATGGACAGTTAGCCAATGAACAATTAGAGCACAATTAGTCCTGGGACTAACAGGGTGAGTGACCTTGCTTCTTTGTACAGAGCAAAGAATATGAACAGTGTAGCAGCTGCAAGTGGCATTGAAAGCACAGCATAAAACATGCACATCCCGTTAGCAAAATGTAAAGACAGATATTTTCTTGTATGTCAAAAGCTGAAACCCAATTATTTCGATCTGTAAGTATGAGATTCTGCCTACACTGGGCCTATAGGAAACAATCGCCAAATGAAGCCATTAACTTTTGAATCTTTTCCAGGGCATAATCCCATTATTGGTATGTGCTTTTAATGATAGGCTGGAGAAGCACAAACTGCAGAACCTTGTTAATGTGTCCAGATTAATTAAAAAGGGGAGAAAGCAAGCTTTCCTTATCTTTTTAGCAAAGTTTTAACAGCAAAAAGCATTGCAGATCAGGTTCCTATTACATTTACTAGTGCCTTCAAAGATAAAAAAAAACAGCTAGTGTAAAATTGCTGAAATAAATGAGCAAGGGACAGAATCATTTTTTTAACTCTTGCATACTTGCAAAATTACAAAATTCAGCTTCTTCATAGCTTCCCCAGCCTTAGTGCAAGTAGATGAGCATGTCTGCATATTACGTACTATTAGCAGCAGCAAAAAGCTTATGCACTCCTTTGGCCTATCAACTAAAAGCCAGGCAAAGGGCAAAGCCTATCTTCACCTTTAACTAAAATAAAGAATATTTACTGATTAAAAATCTAGCAATAATTCTTTTGCCAAATGCCCCATTTTAAAAAGTCTCACTCATATCAATAGATACATTGTGTAAGGACTGCACATAGGAATATGCATTTCAGGATTTGTTTTAACTACTGCAGTATATTGAATGTAGTAAAAGTTTTACATTTTTCCCATAGCAATCAGGTGGTTTCTTTATCTTCTACTTTACAGATTAGTAGGCTGCATATTTATTTAAATAACATATAATCAAAGGGTGAATACAAGTGTTACATTTGTATTAGCAAAATCACATTTAGTCCAGCAGAAACTCTAAGGGCACATCCAGACAAGTGCAGTTTGCAGTGCCTCAAACCTGTTTGAGGTGCCACAAACTGCACACAATGCACATGCAACTGTGAGCTGCAAATCTGCAGTGCGGCACAAAAAATTGATACTGGGAACTCCCAGTATCAAAAAAAAAATGCAGCAAAAACAAACAAACAAAAAAAGTGGTGTGGTGCATGCGCTAGAAGTGTGCACCAGAGCAACTGGGTCCTTCAGGGAAACACTCTGGTTGTCAGCTACCATGTCTCCCCCCTCCTTTAGGTCTGTCCCAGCTCCTCCAGCATGCCAGGAGCTGGGAGAAGTGGGTAATAGGCAGTTTACCCAAAGCAGGTCATATTGCCTTACACCACAGTCCATATGGAGGGGTGTGCACAGTGGCAAAAAGTAATAGCACAAATCTGTGATGATACTTTTTGTGCCACTACAAGTGAATGCCTATGCATGTGGACTAGGTGTGCAAGTATTCAATTCACAATACTTAATCTGATCTAAAAAAGGTACATGCAGTGGAAATTTAAACCTCATCTGACAAGGGTCAAGTCTAGTCCAAGAGTGGTTAGACCAGTTTAATGAATGCTGGGTCACTTACCCTTTAGTTCCCCCCCTGACCTCTGGCATCCCAGTGTGCATTTTCCCTCTCCTCCTCCTCTCCACAAGGAAATGCTCTAGCACTCGGTTTGAACTCCACTTTTACTCCAGCTTGTTGAACTGGTAATGTTATTGTTGAGCCCCAGCTCAAGTCTGGGATCGTGCCCGGTATGCAAAAGCCAATAAAGATACCAGGGCTGAAAGTATAAAGATTTATTGCTAGCAATACAAGGTGCAAGCGGAATAATTTCACGTAACAAGCACACAGAGTCTTAATTATGAGCATCTTTTATACAGGAGGATTGGACCTTTATAAGCATTCTTGTTTGCTAATTGGTTATAAGGGAGTGACGCAAGGAGTTCTTTACTGAGCATGTCTCTATACCTGTGTTTTAGCTATGTATCTCATTTCCATACATGTATGTTTCATTAGCATACTTTCTCCCCACCTAGGGGTGTGAATCTTAATATTTAAATCAGCTCTTTGCCCTACTCCACTAATTCTGTTTTTGTTTTCAAGTCTCCTTTATCTAAGACTGTCTTCTCCTTATCATTGCAATTGAGCATTAGTTACAGAACAGAGACTTTTGCTTGGGCTATGTGTAGTGGTTTCTAGGTCAAACCTAACACCAGAAAGGCAGATAAAAGGACGGCCATTGCCACTGCAAAGATGGGAATAAATGAATGTGATGTATTTCTTTGGAATCTTAGTTTTTACCAAAGGTTCCTAATAATACTACATTATTAACAGATCTGTCAACACCCTCCTCATTGTAATGAATCAGCAAGACACCAATTGCATATCTTTGAAAATCCTGCATTGATGGTGTTTCCTTTGAGCTGCTTGCCACTTAAGGGCTGGTGCAGGTTACAGGGGAGCAGCAGAGAGACACCCCCCCACCCCCCGAAGAATTTTAAGTGGGGAGGTGCTCAGACCCACTTTAAGGGTCTGAGCAGGCTGTGAGGCAGCCTGCAGGTGACTGCAGAGTCAGTCAGACGGTCAATGCTAGCCAGGCGGCTGCCTGATTGAAGCAGGGCTGAGCAGCCTCAGAATAAGAGCAGGCCCTGAGGAGTAGAGCCAGCAGTTCCTGCAGAGATGCTGCTGGAATAATAACATTGCCCAGCCAGAGCGCCTCTGCTCCCGGGAAAACTCTGGAGGTCAAGGGTAGGAACTATGGGGAAGGAGGAGGTTCCTAGAGACCCAGGGGATCCCAAGCCCTGTGGAAATGGCTATGGGCCTACAGAAGAGCAAGGCTAGAATTGCAAAAGGGGCTTAGAGTGGGGCTTAGAGTGGTGGGTCGACAAGGGGGCTAGGAAAGCCCCTGATTAGAAGTGGCAGGGATGAGGCCAGGGGCTCAAATGAGCCCAGCTGAGTACAGGGCTGCCTTGTATAAGATCTGAAGGGCACCAGGACAGCCCAGCAAAAGATGGTTTTATGGTGGAGTCCAATAGGGGACCCCTGCAGAGTAGGGAAGTCAACTGATGCCAGAGAATCTCAACAGGTCAAAGCAAGGGGGCAAGAGCCAAAAGGCTGAAGGGTAAGTAAGTGCGAGAGCAGGTCAGGGATGTGGAGAGCGACTGGCACTCTGACTGGCCTGGAGGTGGGGCCAGGGCTGGAAGCAGGCTGAAGGTCCCTTTGATGGGGAGGCATCACTGCCAAAGAGAGGATGCAGGGTCAGCTGGTCAGCACGCTCATGGGCCCCAGCCTGCCAACAGGAGGGATCTGATAAAGGGGTGGGAGAGAGATGGAGACAGTGAGAGGAAGCCATGAAATGGAGGCTGCATTAGAGGGCCCAGGGGAGAGAGCAGCCCAGGTACAACATCCAGGAGCCCAGTGAGGGAATGAGCCCAGGGCAAGTAGCCTGCATTGCTCCAGGGGAATAACCTAAACTATACCCTGCTGGGGAGGATGGTGCGGTGGGGCTGCCTGTGGTGGGGGCAGTCTTCAGGAAATGCCATACCTGTGCCTCCCTGGTGAAAGGCAAGTATGGGGTGCCGGAAAGCCTCAGCCCCCGCTGCCTTGCGGGTGACCCTGTGGAAGGGAAAAGCTAGCAGAGCACACCCTGAGATAACGGCACGAGGCTTGGGCTACAACGTGGGGGCCAGAAGGGTCCATGGCCTAAATGAGAGTGGGGCCTAGTGGGAGGCCAGAAAGAAAGTGAGGTCCAGGTATGTCTATAGAAACCTAAGGCTCACAGGGCGTAAGACCCTGCCACCCCAGTGAGGGGATAGAGTATAAGAGCTAGGAGTCTAATGAGAGGCAAGAAGCCCAGAGTGCATCTGGGAGTAGATGCCCCAGTGAGGGGGCATGTGGCCAAGGTAGGTTTGAGGATGCCTGAGGCCAGGTTTAGGCCAGCTGTTAGTCCTGTATTGTCAACATGGCCAACAGGATTTTAGGAAGTCAGTGGGCGAAGGACACCTATTTTCCCAGTCCTCCCTAATACCTTGGTCAGACTTGAATAAATAGCCAGATTTTCACAAGAGATTACTCCTACACTGCTGCTACTGATTTACTAACAAGAGGAACTGAACACAAGCGCTATTGGATGCTAGGCTAGTTACAGACATGTTTAAATACGGAAATAGAAGTTTACGGAGTTTCCAATGATGAAGG
>NW_005843710.1:54879-61389 GCF_000455745.1 Alligator sinensis | reverse complement strand
TTCCTAGACTGCAAACCCTGGAGGCTGCAAGTCGGAGAGGAAAATTGCAAAATACCTTGGTCTGATCCTGGATGCACTGCCTTTCAGCATCCACAGTCAAGCACTGCTTGACACAGGATGCTGAACAAGAGGGATCTGTGATTTGACCCAGGAAACTAATTTTTATGAAGTAGGGGCAGCCAGAGCCTCAGCCCCAGTCGCCTAATGGATAAGATACTTGCATTTAAAGCCAGGGGTTGTGGCATCATGCCCCACCTGAGGTGCAGTGATCTAATCCTTGACCCAGATGCAGAAACGAAAAGTATGTCCTCATTGGCCTTGTCAGAGTTGGGCAAACTAACTGGTCCGTACTTATTTTTTAGAACTGAGTTCAAGGAACTTCAACTTTAAAAAAAAAGGACATCATAAATACAAGTATAAGAAGGTTGATCATGCTAACAAGGGATGTATAACTGGGATGTCTTGGTAGATCTCTAGAGTGCCTGTGAGTCTGCAGGGATAAGCATGCAAGCAAGTTCAAATGCCTCACCAAAAAGAGGTGGGCATGATTAGGGAGTGTTTAGTGCATGTTGGCTCAAACTTGGTTTGGTCTTGTCCAGAGTACTGTGAACAGTTCTGGCTTCTGTCTTTTAAAACAGACAGGGAGAAGTTAGAGAGGGTCCAGAGGTGGGCAGCTATGACGGTCCAAGACCTCAACAACAAATCATACAATAAGAGGCTGTAGAAGCAAGGGCATATCATGTCAGTCTTGAAGTACTAGCAGTTCTGCCATACAGAAGAGGGAAAGCACTGTTTTTTTCTTGCTGCAGAGAGGAGGATGCAGGCCAATGCTCTGAAGCTGTAGCAAAAGAGGATGAGGTTGAATATCACGGAAAGTTTCTCCACAGGGGAAGAGCCTGCCTAGGGAAGCTGTGCACTCTCCATCACTGGAGTTGTTCAAGAGGTTGTGCAACAACTCCTGACAGAGGATCAAGGAAAAGCTATGCCTATGTTGTACCATGGGTATTTCCCAGGCTTCTGCTCATTGCCTCCTGCCCCACTTTCAACTACATGTCTCAGGACATTTTTAAGCCTTCCTCAGAAGTATTACGTATTGACTGCAGCCAAGGCTGGGGATTTTGATGGATGTGCCTGTGGTGGGCCAGTAGGGGGAGCTCCTGTTCTGAGCCACCCACCTCATTGCACCCGACCACCTGCCAGGCTCCGAGTGCCCCCCAGGGAGCGCCTCACGTCTGGCCAACTCCTTTCCTGGAGCACACCCGCTACCCTGGGGGTAATGCCGCCACCACCCAGGGTCTGGACTGATCCTGGCTCTGTGCCCCCTGGGAAACACAGGCCTAGTAGCCCTTGAGGGTACTCAACCCGCTTCAAGAACTTGGGTTGCTTCCCTTAATCTGCAGCAGAAATAGCGGTCTCTTTTAGTCAGTGAAACCAAGGGGACCCGAAGACATAATCTAGCTACTGTCCCATTAAGTCTCCCATGCTAGGTATACAGGAGAACTTGATTGGTTACAAGGAGAAGGTTTGGAATGGGATACAGGTTAGAGCTGTATCAAAGAAATCCCATAGAGCAAACGGGGTGGCTTTGTAGCCTTTGATCACGCATCTGAGTTACTGCAAGGTATATATCTAGTTAGATCTCAGGTAGCTTACTCACGAGTATCATCCAGAGACAGGTGGAGATTTCCTCTGGAGGTAGGCAGTTCATTGATCATGAGTTTCAAGAGAGAGAGCAAATTTCAGATGGTCCAGCTTTTCTCTCTGAGTTCTTTCATAATGACTACTGCCCCTTCTCCTGGTCTGTCCTTAACTTATGTAAACCTTATGACCTCATTTACATGGTCCAATGGAGTCCAGCACCTGTTGGCTGCCAGCCAAGCAATTTGAAATGCATCACTGGTTGCCAGGTAGACTGGTATTACTTGGAACAACAGGGAGGCTAAGCCCTGAATGTGATGCCAGTCATGTAGGCAGAGGGAGCAGGTTTCCCCACTCCCTCAGGAATGTATCCAGCTCAGGTTACAACTCAGGGTTAACTAAAGAGATGGGATGTCTGCCCCCTCCGGGGCCATGTTAACCAAATTGTCACATAGCAGAGTTTTTGGGGAGAGACAGAGGTGGCATTCTGCCACAGTGCCAATGCACCTGCTGAAAAAGCTGGTGGTTCATGCTCCAGAAAGAGGACCTTCCTTTTTGCTCAGTGGTAGGGCCTGGGCGGGGAGGTTGCCTTCCTCTGTAGAATCATAGCCTGAAAGAAACATAGCGTTTCAGGTTTGAAAGGGATCTCAGGTCACATTTAGCCAATACGACATGGCAGAGGGTACCCTCTGCCCCATGACTGTGCGAAACACAGTCCTCAAAGGGCTTCACTCCTTGCCACCTGAAATGCCACCACCCACAGAATGGGGCTCCAGGGCATGAGCTGGGTGGACTGTGACAGGGGAGCACAGCCGACCCCAAGCAGGTCATGCATGAGGTCAGTGGGAGCCCGTACACTAACTGGGACTGGGAATAGGAAGTAGAGAAGGAGGACGCATGAAGAGCTCCGCAAGGCCAGAGCAGCATGCCTGGAGTTGGAGAAGAGAGAAGGATGGATGGAGGGCACAAGCAGTGGCTGCAGAGAAGCAATGTGGGCAGAGAGGTGGGTGGGATCAAGGTAGCTTGAACCCCCAAAGTGGGAGCAGGGTAAGGGAACAGTCCCCACACCCGCAAGCTAAGGAGCTGTGTCCCTTGACAGCCAATGAGCTATGGGGCTCTGGGGGAAAATACATGGTGGCAGGCATCAGAAACTGTACAGAAACTCCCCAAGGCTCCCCAACACAGGACACAGAGCACCACACAGCATGGCGCACTGTTTTACTGTGGCTTGAGGGACAGGCCATGGCCGTCTTTCCGAAGAAGTCCCCAGAACTCAGGGACTCCTCCTGGTCTCTCAGTTGGACACTGGCTGTTTGTCACCATCCCTTCAGCTGCATGGAGCTGCTCTGGGCAGTGGTTGCCTGTCCCTTGGAATGGTTTTCTGTAGCACTTGGTGGAGATGCCTGCAGAAGTGGGAAACCCTTGAACCATGAAGCAGGATGTCCAGCTCATTCTGTCCCCTGGGGCCTGGCACTGAAAACACACTGGTGAAGGTATAATTGTGACCAAGGTTTCAGGGCAGTGATTGACAAATCCTTTTTCCCCTTCCTGAGGCCACCGTCCCTTGAGGTCTATCCAAGGCACCTGTCCAACGGGCCCGGCCATGCTACTGTCAACTGTGAGCTCTTGAAGGTTGGAGGAACCGCATTACTCTTCTGCCACGCTGCATCTCCATCCTTTTCACAGGGTGCCTATTCTGGGTGGGCCTACCAACAGGCTCAGGAGAAGCAGTTAGACACTCTTGGGAGGCTGCCATTACCAAGTTAGGCTCTTTCCTTTGAATTCAGAAACCCCCTGAGTGCAGATTCCCATGCCTACAAATGCCACCTGGAGTATTTCAAAGGATGTGAAGAAGGGATGAAGAAAAGATCCAAAATGTGCTAGCGCTGCTGGATGCTTGGTGGGAAGTTAAGGACACTTCCCTTTTTCAGACCCAGGGAGTTTGAATCAGAAAGGACCTGGGCTCCCAAGGAAATGTCCTTGTCCTGGACTTTCATCATTGTCATATTGAATATAATAGTTTGAATGTTTGTAATAGTTGCCCATTAGCCAGTTTAGGAAAAAGACAAGATTCATCGTCTTATCTAGACCATTGTTTTGACCTATGTGCGGAAGGTCCTGACTTTGCTTAAAGTCTTAACTCTTGAATTTTATCTTTAGAGGCCTTTAACAAAGGCCCTGTGCTTGGGCGGGCCCCGCAGAGCCGGGCGGAGCAGCGGTAGCGCAGAGCTGGGCAAAGCAGAGGCTCCACGTCCAGCCTCTCACTACCCACCCCCATCTCCTGCCACCACCACCGATGGCAGCAGCAGCTTCTTCAGGTGTGGGATCAGAGCGGGGGCTGCGCAGCTCGTCTCAGCTTTCTCCTCACACCTTGTTATTTCACCACTTTAAAGCCAGACAAACAGGTCCCATCCACATGTGTGAGCTATGTGAAGCAATAAACTACGGAGGTCTCAGAATCTCTGTCCCTTCCAGCCTGGCAGCGCAGCCGAGGCTGACCCTGCTCCGGCCCCTGGCTCCAGGCCCCACAGGCCGGGGGTGCCAATGTTGTGCAATGACCTCTGGAGCCAGGGAAGGGGTGGCTACAAGGGCGCAGCGGGCCCGGGCCCTTCTCAGTTCTGCTCCCTCCTGGCCCCAGTTCTGCTCCCTTCAGACCCCAGCCCCAGCCCTACTCCCCCACGGCCCTTTCCCCTGCAGACTGTCCTGTGGGGGTGCACAATCAGAGGCCACACAGCTCCATGTGAGGTTGGGCTTGCAGGAAGGTCAAGACCCCTAGTAGTACAGCACATTATCAGGGCAACCCCCCCGGGCCCTGTGCTTTGGAGGGCTCTGCGGAGCTGGGCGGAGCAGCGGTAGTGCAGAGCTGGGCAAAGCGGAGGCTCCACGTCCAGCCTCTCACTACCCACCCCCATCTCCTGCCACCACCACCAATGGCAGCAGCAGCTTCTTCAGGTCCGGGATCAGAGTGGGGGCTGTGCAGCTCGTCTCAACTTTCTCCTCACACCTTGTTATTTCACCACTTTAAAGCCAGACAAACAGGTCCCATCCACATGTATGATCTATGTGAAGCAATAAACTACGGACGTCTCAGAATCTCTGTCCCTTCCAGCCTGGCAGCGCAGCCGAGGCTGACCCTGCTCCGGCCCCTGGCTCCAGGCCCCACAGGCCGGGGGTGCCAATGTTGTACAATGACCTCTGGAGCCAGGGAAGGGGTAGCTACAAGGGCACAGCGGGACCTGGCCCTAATCGCGTTGCCGGGCCCTTCCCAGTTCTGCTCCCTCCTGGCCCCAGTTCTGCTCCCTTCAGACCCCAGCCCTACCCCCCCCACGGCCCTTTCCCCTGCAGACTGTCCTGTGGGGGTGCACAATCAGAGGCCACACAGCTCCATGTGAGGCTGGGGATGCAGAAAAGTCAAGACCCCTAGCAGGATGGCACATCATTGTCACTGGTGGCTGTGTGGTAGTTTTTCTGCCTACCATGCGGGAGATCTGAGTCCAAGTCCCAGCTTTGGTGACTTGACATGAGTGAGCTCTTGAGGAGAACTTCTTCTTGCAGTAGACAAGAGCCATTGTCTTTTCCCCACTTTCTCCCCCTCCAGGTGACCCAGGCCCTGTATTTCTTTGTCTTTTGACATTTTGTATTTTGTGCTTTTTTATATTTCCCCACCAGTATTGTTTGCTCTGCTGTTTGTGTTTTATATTTTGTTAACCCTGTCTTTTGCCAATGATTGTAAGTGTCTAACCTTTGTTGAATCCTGCCCCTTGGGGCATTGTGCTGTCCACTATACTTCTCTGATTATGACTGTTATGTTCCCTCATTAAAAGGTATATGGTTAAATCCCCAGTGGTGGTCTGGCTCTGCTCTATAGTGGGAGGAGAATCCCTACACCTTCTACAGCGCTTGTGCGCCTGCTCTGATCCCTTCAATTGGAGAGGGGGTACCTTTTGGAGTACCGCCCGGGTTACACATGGTTTCAACTTACACGGTGTTTTTCAGGAACGTGTCCCCCGCGTAACTCGGGGTCTGACTGTGCTGTAATTTATAAGTACTACTCTGCTGCAGAGTTAGTTAATTTAGTCCAGCCAAATAGGGGTGCAGGTGTAGACAAGAGACATTTACTGCACAACTACCTAGTCAACTCCACAGTAAATGTCTCATGTAGATGCACTTACAGAGAAGAAATCTTCAGTGCAGGTGGAAATGGGGGATTGTGATGTGTTGGGTCTCCTCCACCCCTATGGGTGGGATAAAGCCCCTCCAAAACCCAGATTTGTCCTGCAAGACAGTGTTTGTCCGCTCGGTATGGAGGGACCTCCTGTCTACCGGAAAAAGTGGAGATGCTGGGGATTGAACCCAGGACCTCACACATGCAGAACATGCACTCTACCACTGAGCTACATCCCCACTCCTGCTCTAGTGATCTCTGCTTCTCACTTGCTCTCACTCTCCCCCACCTGTAGCCCATTGGCCATGTGCTAGAATCCATGTTTGGAGAGCTGTAGTCCTCGCTCACCTTCCTATTGACCTGGGCCTTTGTCTGCACTGAATGTTGCCCAGGTGTAGGGCAAGGCCATGCTAAGTCCTGGTCAGGGTTGCAAACTGTACCTAAATTTACTGACTGTCAAAAGGGGAAAGAGGGCCACCTGCTGCTGAGAGCAAGGTGGCCCCAGATTCAGACAAACCACCCAAACCGGAAAAGAGGGGGTCCTATAACTGCGGGGAGTCAGGCCACATCAAGCCCAACTGCCCAAAGCTAAGCACCAAGCCCAAGCCCGTCAGACATGCAACAGCTGTAAGCAGTGAGCGGGGAGACCCAAGCCACTCTGAGGAGTGTGCCTGTTGCTACAGGATTACAAACCCAGAGGAGGTGAC
>NW_005843710.1:43217-50380 GCF_000455745.1 Alligator sinensis | reverse complement strand
TTGGTACCCTACAAGCTGCCCTGACCAAGCAACCGAACCTGAAGGCACCAGTCCACGAGAAACCGTTCTCCGTGGCCATGGATGCTTCTGACACGGCCCTGGGAGCTGTACTTTTACAGGAACACGAGGGAAACCAACACCCCGCGGTTTACTTGAGCAGGAAGTTGATCTCGCAGGAGCAGAACCTGTCAACCATCAAGAAGGAGTGCCTGGCCATCGTCTGGGCGCTGAACAAGCTATGGCCCTACTTGTGGGGACAGCCGTTCATCATCCTGTCAGATCATGCTCCGCTTCAATGGTTGCAAACGATGCAGAATTCCAACACCAAGCTTCAACGATGGGCCTGGCAGCCTCAAGAGTTCAACTTCACCATTGAACACATCAAGGGGAGCCAGAATGCGATAGCGGTTGCCCTGTCATGAAAGGACTCTGGGCAGCGGCTCCTCAGGACTACCAGAGAGATCTCTAGTGATCTCTAGTGTGGGGACTACCCAACATGTTTTATGGTTTTTTTAGGTTATTGCTATAACTCGTTTCATGTGTCAGGTATTCTTTTTCTTTAGGCATCCCATGTGAACTTCCTGACCTAACACGCCCAGGCACATGGCCCTGAGAAGCCCTGTGCCTGAGCTTTTAAAGGAGGAGGGGAAGTGTGGCAGAAATGCCACCGTCTGCGTCTCCCTCCAGAAATCTGTGCCGGTCAGCTTGGGACACTGGGGTCGAACTCGTAAGGGAGGGGGGATTTTCCTCCCTCCCTACGTGACAAAAGCCTGGTGCCGAGAGTAGTCACCTGGGTGGGTGGGGGGGAAAGCCCCTGTGCCTCTGACCAGGTAACCAGTGATGCTTTTTAAATTGGTTGGCTGTTGTCCCAGTGACATCAGCGGAGTTGCACCCATTTATAGCAGCTGAGGATTGAGTCCTGTTTCCGTCAGAACCCTTATAATATTGTCATTCATCAGGATTTTCGACTAATCACTTCTTTGAAGTGGGGATCTGCTATCCATCTTTTGCTCATTGCTGCACCAGTTTAGAAGCCATCTAAAGCTGTAACCAGAGAACGCCCCTGCCAAAGGGCAACACGCTGTTAGTGACCAGCGTGCCAGTTCAAGCCTTGTGCTAGATGTTCCTACACACTTTGGCATAGAGTCTGTGTCAAGATGCCAATGCCAATGTGGTGCCAATCTTCAAGAAAGGAAGGAAGAAAGGCCAGTCAAATGACAGGCCTCAGGCACCAACAGCATTCGGTGAGATTAGAAAACAAGTCGAGTGTGTTTCTCAGTGACAGTGTGCGCCACCCTGCAGGGAGAGGGGGCAGAGGGAGACCATTTGCATAGTCCCTGTATCTGGCAGGGTGACAAGCACACAGCCTATTGGGCACATAAAGCACTAGGGCAGAAGTGCAGGCCTGGGCAGAGATAGTTCCTGTTCCTGCTGGGCACCCTGTGGCAGTGAATGAAGCCCTGTTCAACCAGAGGCATCCTGTCCTGAACAAACCCACGTGGTAGTTTGAGTGCTGGCCAGAGCCGGGGAAAGTAAATGGCACCATTGCTTATGGGGGACAGAAAGAAGGCTATCAACAGGCAACATTTTCCACTAGCCAGAAATGAGTCTAAGGGTTCAAAGAAACAGGGCTGAACTGGGAGGGGAAGGAAAGCAGCATGGCACCAACTTAGGGAAGCCAGTTGAACACATTGCTAAAATTAATCTTCCTCACTGGGTTATGGGTGGCCCCTGAGCTCGAGAGTCACTTCTTCCTGTCCTGTGTTACTCTGTTCCTTGCCCAAAATGATGGAGACTGAAGTCTGGGCCAGCCTCTCTCTCACCCCTGAGGGACATCTTGCCTTGGGGGCTCTCCCAGCCAGAGCAATCCCAGCTCACGTGCCACTTAAGCAGGCCTTCAGGGGAGCACCTCAGCAAAGCTGCTGTCCCCTCTACTCTGATCATGCTTCTACTCTGATCGCTGAATCAAAGCTGCCTCTGCACCATCTTCACTCCACTCCCCACTTCGAAACAGTTCTTGTGATAGCTTAACTCCATCTACCACCTTGAAACACCCCCACTACAAGCTAGCTTTTGAAAGAGAAATCAACATCTCGCAGAAACATGAGGGTCTTCCCAACATGGGAGATCGGCCAACAGGCTCCTCTCCATGCTTTATTATACCAGCTCCCCCAGACTGCCATTAGGGTGAGGATGACCCTCCCTAGGCACCGTGGGTGCAGGTCTTTTCATCTATCACTTTCCAACAGGGACAGTCACATCCAGAAGCCCCACAAGCAGTTTCTGTGCTCTGGACAGGAACAGCAGTCTCTCATCTTCCATCCTTGCAAGTCAGTACCTTGTTTGCCCACACACCCTCCAATCATCCTCAGCTTGAAAACTCACCTGTATTTGCAAATAAAATGCCCTGATCTGTGACATGACTGACACCCAAAGAGGCCTGGAGCACGGAGACTGGATTCCCCCTCACTGAACAGATAGTGGCAGCAGACAGCTTCAGTCTTCTTGGGGCTGCTGGGCAGCTGTGGCTGCTTCCTTGACGTGAGCCTGTTTGCTCCTTATGGTTCCCTTCTACTTTCTGCAGTTTTTCATAACCTATTGCGTCTTCTTCTTCTCACCACGACCCAGATGTTGGATCATGCTAAATTGGCCTCCACTGCACAAAGCTGTGGGTTTTCCATTGAGATCACACACTTCAGGGAGGACATTAATAGGGACTAGGAGAGTAAAATCCTGGTAGAGACAGGGCTGTATTTTTCACCTCGATGGACCCATGTATGGCCAAACCTGCCTGTGGGCAAATTTGAATCAATGGGAACATGTGAATCAGACCATCCTCATTTGGGGGAGATTTACCCCTGATTTCTTTTATTGAGAACATCAGGAAGCATCATGGGTACCAAGATGCCTGGGTCCATCCTTTCAGGGGACACATTCACGTGCACAGGTCCACGTTCACTAGAACAGAACGCAAGTACCAGGAAGCAGGGACCAGCTCTGCACCAGGTGCCTTCACAGCACTAACCCCAGCGCTGTCCCAGCCTATGTCTGGGGCTCCTAGGTGTACGGATAGCACAAGCAAAGCTACTAGATCGGGGTGGGTAACTTCTGTTCTACAGCAGACTCCATGGGCCAGCAGTGCCTATGGCAACAGCTCCTTCTGGCTGTCCCTGCTGGACCCAGCCCCACTGCCCTGGTTCCCTCCCCTGCAACACCCACCGCCAGAGGTGGGACCTGCACGAGCAGGAGGCATGGCTAGGCAGCTACAATGTGGCTGTATCCAGGAGCAAGATGAACAGGCATGGATGGGGAGAACACAGTTTTGGGGAAGCCAGGGTCAGGGCAGAGCTGCTATCCCCTGCCCACATGCCCCTGCAATGAGCGTGGGCTCCAGAAGCGGAGGTATGCAGGGAATGCATTGCAGCTCCACCCCAGCTCCAGCCCCACACCATGCCCACCGCCAGATCCTGGCCTGGGCCCTGCCCAGCTCCTGCCCTGCCACAGGCCCTGCTCATGCCCCTCCTAGCTGGTCTCCATGAAGACCACAGGAGTGGCAGGGCCCTGACAGTGTGGGGCTATGACAGCACAGGGCCAGGCCCTGTGGCCCCACTGCTGTGGGGGTCTCCATTGAGACCAGCAAGGAGGGGTGCAGGCAGGGGCTGCTAGGAAATGGAGTCCAGCCACTGGCCACGTCTGCCATTTGTCCACCCCTGTACTAGATGGACAACCATGCTTGCCTTGAGCAGTTGGCCACATAGAGACATCTGCAGTGCACTCCTTTTGGGTGTTAGGCACATTCGACAATGCTTCTTGTTCCCTTTCCTCTTCCTCATGGGATAAAGAGGAAATCGATGAAAAGTGGCATACAGCACTGCAGAGATTCCTATTTCTACCGGAGGCTTTGGGTGACACTCACTCCAGTATCAGCAGCTATTTTCTGAAAGAAATCTGGATGGGATCTAAACAGAAAGATGAAGTCAAACCAGAAGATTTTCCAAGAGCTTTTTCTTCCACTGCTGCTCACTGCAGCCAAGGCCATCTCTATATCGGGTAAGGAAGCATCTTTGATTAGAGCCGCCCTGAGTTACCTTGTTGCTCGCCATCGCCCTTGCAGCCAGCCTTGGCTTCCATGCTGGAGACACACACTAGCTCCTTGGGGTCTGAAACCAGCAAAAGGAGGAAGAGATTTGCTTATATCAATTCACATGGCCATTGGGTGTTTTAAGACAAGGAAAGGACAGGCACATGAGGTGGGAAAGGGAAGACATAATGATCGGGAAGCATAACACTAGCACCAGGTGGCTGCAGAGACACCACTCCTTAGGGAGTCTTGTCCTCCCAAAAGCCAGGGTGACTGCTCCTTGCGAGTGCCAGGTGCCATCACAGACCAGGCTTGTTTGCTTCTCACCTGGGCTCAGAGCAGCTGCCTTGGTCTGATGCCTTTTTAATTCTCAGGGTAGGCCCAGCTTAGAGCCAGAAACATCAAGTCACTGCACTCTTCTCAGCTCAGTACAAGAGTAATTTGGAGCAAGCATTTGTTACAGGTTACAAGAAGAGATCTGGCAGCTCCACCCCTTCTCTCCAGGTCCCTGCATTGCCAGGCAGGCAAAAGTGCACAGGTTGCCCCTTGTGGCCATTGGCATTGATGGAGTAAAGCATCTGATCTCTTTATGAGCCTGAGAACTGCCCTTGGTTCAAGTGAGACTGGGAAGGGTGGAGTTCAGCATTTCCTCAAGAACTAGGAAGGGACAGGGGGCAATACAAGGGCCTCAAGGCAAGAAAAGGGCAACTCAGCCCGAGATCCTTCTGCTTATGTAAGAGCAGTGCAGGCCCCCCCCCAGCACCAGAGAACGATTCGCTCTAAAGAGAGGCAGGTGGGAGCAATGGAAAGAGATGAGGCTCCTAGAATAGGGATAGGCAAGTCACACCGCATCTGGACTGTGGGCTGTGTCAAGGCATTTTGCCCAGCCCACAATGGGGCCCTCAGCCCTGCTCAGTCCAGGCATGGAGAGCAGCCCAGGCCTTGGCACATGTAGCCAGCCCTGACACCTCGACCTGTGCAGCAGGCTGGGGGCAGTGCAGCTACCTGATTCCGTTTCCCAGCAGCCCTAGTAATAGCTCCTTCCAGCTACCTTGCCATGGTGGTACAGCCTACATGGGGTTCCCAGGGGACAGCAGCAGAGCAGGGAACCCTGAGACTGCAGCAGGCAGCCTGCATCCACCCCCACCCTGCACAGAAATCTGGAGCGGGCATGTGTCCCCTCCACACCCCACCCTGGGGAATGCACACAGTGACAGCAAACTGCCCAGGGCTCCACCCACTCCATGCCCAGACCCCATGCACCACACATGCACATGGCCCCCCTGCATCCTGCTCCTGCCAGCCTACAAGAGAAAGCCTATCATTTCTTGTGGTGAGCAGAAACCCCACATCCCTGCGTGATGCTGTGAACCCCAGACAAGTATCATCTCCAAATCATGGAGCCTGGGACTTGGTGTTCTCCTTCCAGGACTGATCCCCCCCAATTAGGGATGGGTGGGAAGCCTAGCCTGGCTCCACTGGACAGATACCCCAACCTATCTACCCCACACCCATGGCTGGGGGTGGAACCTGTGTGGGCTGGGTACATGGCCAGGTGATTAGGATAGGGCTGTAGCCAGGTGGAGAACGGTAGTCAGAAGCAGGAGAGGAAGTGGGACAAGAAGTTGGGATTATGGGGCTGTAACAGCATTGGACTGGGGCAGAGCTGCTGCCCACCTTGCAACCAGCATCAGTTCAACAGGCAAGGATGGAAGGAGGAGATCATGGCTCCTGCTCAGGCCCTAGCCCCATGCTCTCCCAACCCATCATCCTGGTCCCAGCCCCAACCCCTCCCACCCTCAGATGCAGATCCCCACCCAGCTTCTCAGCCATGTGCTCTGCTTTCAGCCCTGAGCCTTCTTAGGAAGGAAAGGAGTTGCTGCACTAGGGAAGAAAGGAAGGCAGGGGAAAAGGGCAAAAGTACACATAGTTCCTGCAGGCTTCCTGGAAGTGGGCAAAACACAAGGCACCTGGTGTCCCTCTGCTTCCTGTAATGAACTGGAGGAAGTGAGAAGCACAACAGGAGCAAGGAGTAATAGAACGCAGGAGGCTGGAACAAGTGAGACAGGGCCATGAGGAAAAAAGAATGAGCCGCTTCCTTTCCAGCAGTAGGATGAGGAAGTCAACTGGGAAAAGGAGACACTGCAGGAACAGGAGTTGCTGGGGACCAACAAATTGGAAGCCAATTAGGAGAGCCATTTTTCAAATGCAGCATTTATTCTAGTTGCAGGTGAAACCATCCCCTCTACAAAACTGCTTCAGGAAGACTCCTTTCCTCCCTGCAACTTGATGGAAGAACATGCTCAGGACAGGCTGTGAATGCAACAGTGATCAACACTAAGCCAGCAACCAACCAGGCACAAGGCAGGCAAGGGATTTGGAGCAGAAGCAGCCTTCAAATCAGGAGGCAGCTGACAGGCCGATTGGTACAGCAGGATTAGAGCCATCCAGGGAAAGGCAGCCCTTTCTGGGAAGGGCAAGTGAATACCCAGCTCAGTGGGGAGGGCAAAAGACTTGCCCATCAGAAGGAAGATGATGAGACTACCCCACCTTCACAGCCTGAATCAAATCCCTTGGAGAGAAAGGACCCCTTTACTAGGCATAACCCAAGAGGGGTTTAGTTCTTCAGGGCTCCACCTTCCCTTCCCCTGCAGGCTCCTCCACCTGCTCTGCAGAGCCTCCAGCAGGAGAAAGTGGCCCCACAACCCAGGTCAGGGGCATGTTCTTAATCACATACTCCAGCAAATCATCCAGGCACTCCTGGGCCTTGGCCAGCTTCTCCCTGCTCTGGCTCAGCAGCCCCTCAGGCAGCTCCTGGAAGGACGGGGCACTGGAGAAGGCAGCCTGGAGCTCCCCCAGGTGCTGGCAGCCCTGCTGGACCTGCTCCTGCATGCTGGTTGGCAGCCCCTGGATACTGGCTATCAGGCTCTGCCAGGCATCCTGCTCTTGCTGGAGGAGGGTCTGGGCAGTGGCCAGAGCCTGGGATCCCATCTCCTGCAGGGAGAGATGGAGCCAGAGTGAGAGAAAGCCTCAGCAGGCTCCCTAGGGGCAAGACTTGCCCCAGGGCATGGCCAGGCTGCTC